>NW_027479163.1:0-201543 GCF_051014685.1 Ptiloglossa arizonensis | reverse complement strand
TGTAATCGGGCGAGTTTCTACTTTCAGATGCAACAGAAATTTTGCGGATTGGTCAATCCGTTCGCGAGATATGGCAGTTTGGAAGTAAGAAACGCTTGAGAAACTCAAAATTTTCGCAGTTCTGATGCTCGACAAGCATAACTAGAACGGTCTAGGGGAAAAGTACGCATACCGCTGTAATCGGGCGAGTTTCTACTTTCAGATGCAACAGAAATTTTGCGGATTGGTCAATCCGTTCGCGAGATATGGCAGTTTGTAGGTAAGAAACGCTTGAGAAACTCAACATTTTCGCAGTTCTGATGCTCGAAACGAATAACTAGAACGGCCTAGGGGAAAAGTACGCATACCGTTGTAATCGGGCGAGTTTCTACTTTCAGATGCAACAGAAATTTTGCGGATTGGTCAATCCGTTCGCGAGATATGGCAGTTTGGAGGTAAGAAACGCTTGAGAAACTCAAAATTTTCGCAGTTCTAATGCTCGAAACGAATAACTAGAACGGACTTGGGGAAACGTACGCATACCGATGTAATCGGGCGAGTTTCTACTTTCAGATGCAACAGAAATTTTGCGGATTAGTCAATCCGTTCGCGAGATATGGCAGTTTGGAGGTAAGAAACGCTTGAGAAACTCAAAATTTTCGCAGTTCTGATGCTCGAAACGAATAACTAGAACGGCCTAGGGGAAAACTACACCTACCGTTGTAATCGGGCGAGTTTCTACTTTCAGATGCAACAGAAATTTTGCGGATTGGTCAATCCGTTCGCGAGATATGGCAGTTTGGAAGTAAGAAACGCTTGAGAAACTCAAAATTTTCGCAGTTCTGATGCTCGAAACGAATAACTAGAACGGACTTGGGGAAACGTACGCATACCGTTGTAATCGGGCGAGTTTCTACTTTCAGATGCAACAGAAATTTTGCGGATTGGTCAATCCGTTCGCGAGATATGGCAGTTTGGAGGCAAGAAGCGGTCGAGAAATTCAAAATTATCACAGTTCTGATACTCGAAACGAATAACCAGAACGGCCTAGGGGAAAAGTACGCATACCGCTGTAATCGGGCGAGTTTCTACTTTCAGATGCAACAGAAATTTTGCGGATTGGTCAATCCGTTCGCGAGATATGGCAGCTTGTAGGTAAGAAACGCTTGAGAAACTCAACATTTTCGCAGTTCTGATGCTCGAAACGAATAACTAGATCGGCCTAGGGGAAAAGTACGCATACCGTTGTAATCGGGCGAGTTTCTACTTTCAGATGCAACAGAAATTTTGCGGATTGGTCAATCCGTTCGCGAGATATGGCAGTTTGGAGGTAAGAAACGCTTGAGAAACTCAAAATTTTCGCAGCTCTGATGCTCGAAACGAATAACTAGAGCGGCCTAGGGGAAGAGTACGCATACCGTTGTAATCGGGCGACTTTCTACTTTCAGATGCAACAGAAATTTTGCGGATTGGTCAATCCGTTCGCGAGATATGGCAGTTTGGAGGTAAGAAACGCTTGAGAAACTCAAAATTTTCGCAGTTCTGATGCTCGAAACGAGTAACTAGAACCGACTAGGGGAAAAGTGCGCATACCGTTGTAAGCGGGCGAGTTTCTACTTTCAGATGCAACAGAAATTTTGCGGATTAGTCAATCCGTTCGCGAGATATGGCAGTTTGGAGGTAAGAAACGCTTGAGAAACTCAAAATTTTCGCAGTTCTGATGCTCGACAAGCATAACTAGAACGGTCTAGGGGAAAAGTACGCATACCGTTGTAATCGGGCGACATTCTACTTTCAGATGCAACAGAAATTTTGCGGATTGGTCAATCCGTTCGCGAGATATGGCAGTTTGGAGGTAAGAAACGCTTGAGAAACTCAAAATTTTCGCAGATCTGATGCTCGAAACGAATAACTAGAACGGCCTAGGGGAAAACTACACCCACCGTTGTAATCGGGCGAGTTTCTACTTTCAGATGCAACAGAAATTTTGCGGATTGGTCAATCCGTTCGCGAGATATGGCAGTTAGGAAGTAAGAAACGCTTGAGAAACTCAAAATTTTCGCAGTTCTGATGCTCGACAAGCATAACTAGAACGGTCTAGGGGAAAAGTACGCATACCGCTGTAATCGGGCGAGTTTCTACTTTCAGATGCAACAGAAATTTTGCGGATTGGTCAATCCGTTCGCGAGATATGGCAGTTTGTAGGTAAGAAACGCTTGAGAAACTCAACATCTTCGCAGTTCTGATGCTCGAAACGAATAACTAGAATGGCCTAGGGGAAAACTACGCATGCCGTTGTAATCGGGCGAGTTTCTACTTTCAGATGCAACAGAAATTTTGCGTATTGGTCAATCCGTTCGCGAGATGTGGCAGTTTGTAGGTAAGAAACGCTTGAGAAACTCAACATCTTCGCAGTTCTGATGCTCGAAACGAATAACTAGAACGGCCTAGGGGAAAACTACGCATGCCGTTGTAATCGGGCGAGTTTCTACTTTCAGATGCAACAGAAATTTTGCGGATTGGTCAATCCGTTCGCGAGATATGGCAGTTTGGAGGTAAGAAACGCTTGAGAAACTCAAAATTTTCGCAGTTCTGATGCTCGAAACGAATAACTAGAACGGACTTGGGGAAACGTACGCATACCGTTGTAATCGGGCGAGTTTCTACTTTCAGATGCAACAGAAATTTTGCGGATTGGTCAATCCGTTCGCGAGATATGGCAGTTTGGAGGCAAGAAACGGTCGAGAAATTCAAAATTATCACAGTTCTGATACTCGAAACGAATAACCAGAACGGCCTAGGGGAAAAGTACGCATACCGTTGTAATCGGGCGAGTTTCTACTTTCAGATGCAACAGAAATTTTGCGGATTGGTCAATCCGTTCGCGAGATATGGCAGTTTGGAGGCAAGAAACGGTCGAGAAATTCAAAATTATCACAGTTCTGATACTCGAAACGAATAACCAGAACGGCCTAGGGGAAAACTACACCTACCGTTGTAATCGGGCGAGTTTCTACTTTCAGATGCAACAGAAATTTTGCGGATTGGTCAATCCGTTCGCGAGATATGGCAGTTTGTAGGTAAGAAACGCTTGAGAAACTCAACATCTTCGCAGTTCTGATGCTCGAAACGAATAACTAGAATGGCCTAGGGGAAAACTACGCATGCCGTTGTAATCGGGCGAGTTTCTACTTTCAGATGCAACAGAAATTTTGCGGATTGGTCAATCCGTTCGCGAGATATGGCAGTTTGGAGGTAAGAAACGCTTGAGAAACTCAAAATTTTCGCAGTTCTGATGCTCGAAACGAATAACTAGAACGGACTTGGGGAAACGTACGCATACCGTTGTAATCGGGCGAGTTTCTACTTTCAGATGCAACAGAAATTTTGCGGATTGGTCAATCCGTTCGCGAGATATGGCAGTTTGGAGGCAAGAAACGGTCGAGAAATTCAAAATTATCACAGTTCTGATACTCGAAACGAATAACCAGAACGGCCTAGGGGAAAAGTACGCATACCGTTGTAATCGGGCGAGTTTCTACTTTCAGATGCAACAGAAATTTTGCGGATTGGTCAATCCGTTCGCGAGATATGGCAGTTTGGAGGCAAGAAACGGTCGAGAAATTCAAAATTATCACAGTTCTGATACTCGAAACGAATAACCATAACGGCCTAGGGGAAAAGTACGCATACCGTTGTAATCGGGCGAGTTTCTGCTTTCAGATGCAACAGAAATTTTGCGGATTGGTCAATCCGTTCGCGAGATATGGCAGTTTGTAGGTAAGAAACGCTTGAGACACTCAACATTTTCGCAGTTCTGATGCTCGAAACGAATAACTAGAACGGCCTAGGGGAAAAGTACGCATACCGTTGTAATCGGGCGAGTTTCTACTTTCAGATGCAACAGAAATTTTGCGGATTGGTCAATCCGTTCGCGAGATATGGCAGTTTGGAGGCAAGAAACGGTCGAGAAATTCAAAATTATCACAGTTCTGATACTCGAAACGAATAACCAGAACGGCCTAGGGGAAAAGTACGCATACTGTTGTAATCGGGCGAGTTTCTACTTTCAGATGCAACAGAAATTTTGCGGATTGGTCAATCCGTTCGCGAGATATGGCAGTTTGGAAGTAAGAAACGCTTGAGAAACTCAAAATTTTCGCAGTTCTGATGCTCGAAACGATTAACTAGAACGGCCTAGGGTAAAAGTACGCATACCGTTGTAATCGGGCGAGTTTCTACTTTCAGATGCAACAGAAATTTTGCGGATTGGTCAATCCGTTCGCGAGATATGGCAGTTTGGATGTATGAAACACTTGAGAAACACAAAATTTTCGCAGTTCTGATGCTCGAAACGAATAACTAGAGCGGCCTAGGGGAAAAGTACGCATACCGTTGTAATCGGGCGAGTTTCTACTTTCAGATGCATCAGAAATTTTGCGGATTGGTCAATCCGTTCGCGAGATATGGCAGTTTGGAAGTAAGAAACGCTTGAGAAACTCAAAATTTTCGCAGTTCTGATGCTCGAAACGATTAACTAGAACGGCCTAGGGTAAAAGTACGCATACCGTTGTAATCGGGCGAGTTTCTACTTTCAGATGCAACAGAAATTTTGCGGATTGGTCAATCCGTTCGCGAGATATGGCAGTTTGGAGGTAAGAAACTCTTGAGAAACTCAAAATTTTCGCAGTTCTGGTGCTCGACAAGCATAACTAGAACGGTCTAGGGGAAAAGTACGCATACCGTTGTAATCGGGCGAATTTCTACTTTCAGATGCAACAGAAATTTTGCGGATTAGTCAATCCGTTCGCGAGATATGGCAGTTTGGAGGTAAGAAACGCTTGAGAAACTCAAAATTTTCGCAGTTCTGATGCTCGAAACGAATAACTAGAACGGCCTAGGGGAACACTACACCTACCGTTGTAATCGGGCGAGTTTCTACTTTCAGATGCAACAGAAATTTTACGGATTGGTCAATCCGTTCGCGAGATATGGCAGTTTGGAGGTAAGAAACGCTTGAGAAACTCAAAATTTTCGCAGTTCTGATGCTCGACAAGCATAACCAGAACGTTCTAGGGGAAAAGTACGCATACCGTTGTAATCGGGCGACATTCTACTTTCAGATGCAACAGAAATTTTGCGGATTGGTCAATCCGTTCGCGAGATATGGCAGTTTGGAGGTAAGAAACGCTTGAGAAACTCAAAATTTTCACAGTTCTGATGCTCGAAACAAATAACCAGTACGGCCTAGGGGAAAAGTACGCATACCGTTGTAATTGGGCGAGTTTCTACTTTCAGATGCAACAGAAATTTTGCGGATTGGTCAATCCGTTCGCGAGATATGGCAGTTTGGAGGTAAGAAACGCTTGAGAAACTCAAAATTTTCGCAGTTCTGATGCTCGACAAGCATAACTAGAGCGGTCTAGGGGAAAAGTACGCATACCGTTGTAATCGGGCGACTTTCTACTTTCAGATGCAACAGAAATTTTGCGGATTGGTCAATCCGTTCGCGAGATATGGCAGTTTGTAGGTAAGAAACGCTTGAGAAACTCAACATTTTCGCAGTTCTGATGCTCGAAACGAATAATTAGAACGGCCTAGGGGAAAACTACGCATACCGTTGTAATCGGGCGAGTTTCTACTTTCAGATGCAACAGAAATTTTGCGGATTGGTCAATCCGTTCGCGAGATATGGCAGTTTGGAGGTAAGAAACGCTTGAGAAACTCAAAATTTTCGCAGTTCTGATGCTCGAAACGAATAACTAGAACGGACTTGGGGAAACGTACGCATACCGTTGTAATCGGGCGAGTTTCTACTTTCAGATGCAACAGAAATTTTGCGGATTGGTCAATCCGTTCGCGAGATATGGCAGTTTGGAGGCAAGAAACGGTCGAGAAATTCAAAATTATCACAGTTCTGATACTCGAAACGAATAACCAGAACGGCCTAGGGGAAAAGTGCGCATACCGTTGTAAGCGGGCGAGTTTCTACTTTCAGATGCAACAGAAATTTTGCGGATTAGTCAATCCGTTCGCGAGATATGGCAGTTTGGAGGTAAGAAACGCTTGAGAAACTCAAAATTTTCGCAGTTCTGATGCTCGACAAGCATAACTAGAACGGTCTAGGGGAAAAGTACGCATACCGTTGTAATCGGGCGACATTCTACTTTCAGATGCAACAGATATTTTGCGGATTGGTCAATCCGTTCGCGAGATATGGCAGTTTGGAGGTAAGAAACGCTTGAGAAACTCAAAATTTTCGCAGTTCTGATGCTCGAAACGAATAACTAGAACGGCCTAGGGGAAAACTACACCTTCCGTTGTAATCGGGCGAGTTTCTACTTTCAGATGCAACAGAAATTTTGCGGATTGGTCAATCCGTTCGCGAGATATGGCAGTTTGGAAGTAAGAAACGCTTGAGAAACTCAAAATTTTCGCAGTTCTGATGCTCGACAAGCATAACTAGAACGGTCTAGGGGAAAAGTACGCATACCGCTGTAATCGGGCGAGTTTCTACTTTCAGATGCAACAGAAATTTTGCGGATTGGTCAATCCGTTCGCGAGATATGGCAGTTTGTAGGTAAGAAACGCTTGAGAAACTCAACATTTTCGCAGTTCTGATGCTCGAAACGAATAACTAGAACGGCCTAGGGGAAAACTACGCATACCGTTGTAATCGGGCGAGTTTCTACTTTCAGATGCAACAGAAATTTTGCGGATTGGTCAATCTGTTCGCGAGATATGGCAGTTTGGAGGTAAGAAACGCTTGAGAAACTCAAAATTTTCGCAGTTCTGATGCTCGAAACGAATAACTAGAACGGACTTGGGGAAACGTACGCATACCGTTGTAATCGGGCGAGTTTCTACTTTCAGATGCAACAGAAATTTTGCGGATTGGTCAATCCGTTCGCGAGATATGGCAGTTTGGAGGCAAGAAACGGTCGAGAAATTCAAAATTATCACAGTTCTGATACTCGAAACGAATAACCAGAACGGCCTAGGGGAAAAGTACGCATACCGTTGTAATCGGGCGAGTTTCTACTTTCAGATGCAACAGAAATTTTGCGGATTGGTCAATCCGTTCGCGAGATATGGCAGTTTGGAGGTAAGAAACGCTTGAGAAACTCAACATTTTCGCAGTTCTGATGCTCGAAACGAATAACTAGAACGGCCTAGGGGAAAACTACACCTACCGTTGTAATCGGGCGAGTTTCTACTTTCAGATGCAACAGAAATTTTGCGGATTGGTCAATCCGTTCGCGAGATATGGCAGTTTGTAGGTAAGAAACGCTTGAGAAACTCAACATTTTCGCAGTTCTGATGCTCGAAACGAATAACTAGAACGGCCTAGGGGAAAAGTACGCATACCGTTGTAATCGGGCGAGTTTCTACTTTCAGATGCAACAGAAATTTTGCGGACTGGTCAATCCGTTCGCGAGATATGGCAGTTTGGAAGTAAGAAACGCTTGAGAAACTCAAAATTTTCGCAGTTCTGATGCTCGACAAGCATAACTAGAACGGTCTAGGGGAAAAGTACGCATACCGCTGCAATCGGGCGAGTTTCTAGTTTCAGATGCAACAGAAATTTTGCGGATTGGTCAATCCGTTCGCGAGATATGGCAGTTTGGAGGTAAGAAACGCTTGAGAAACTCAAAATTTTCGCAGTTCTGATGCTCGACAAGCATAACTAGAACGGTCTAGGGGAAAAGTACGCATACCGTTGTAATCGGGCGAATTTCTACTTTCAGATGCAACAGAAATTTTGCGGATTGGTCAATCCGTTCGCGAGATATGGCAGTTTGTAGGTAAGAAACGCTTGAGAAACTCAACATTTTCGCAGTTCTGATGCTCGAAACGAATAACTAGAACGGCCTAGGGGAAAAGTACGCATACCGTTGTAATCGGGCGAGTTTCTACTTTCAGATGCAACAGAAATTTTACGGATTGGTCAATCCGTTCGCGAGATATGGCAGTTTGGAGGTAAGAAACGCTTGAGAAACTCAAAATTTTAGCAGTTCTGATGCTCGACAAGCATAACCAGAACGTTCTAGGGGAAAAGTACGCATACCGTTGTAATCGGGCGAATTTCTACTTTCAGATGCAACAGAAATTTTGCGGATTGGTCAATCCGTTCGCGAGATATGGCAGTTTGTAGGTAAGAAACGCTTGAGAAACTCAACATTTTCGCAGTTCTGATGCTCGAAACGAATAACTAGAACGGCCTAGGGGAAAAGTACGCATACCGTTGTAATCGTGCGAGTTTCTACTTTCAGATGCAACAGAAATTTTACGGATTGGTCAATCCGTTCGCGAGATATGGCAGTTTGTAGGTAAGAAACGCTTGAGAAACTCAACATTTTCGCAGTTCTGATGCTCGAAACGAATAACTAGAACGGCGTAGGGGAAAACTACGCATACCGTTGTAATCGGGCGAGTTTCTACTTTCAGATGCAACAGAAATTTTGCGGATTGGTCAATCCGTTCGCGAGATATGGCAGTTTGGAGGTAAGAAACGCTTGAGAAACTCAAAATTTTCGCAGTTCTGATGCTCGAAACGAATAACTAGAACGGACTTGGGGAAACGTACGCATACCGTTGTAATCGGGCGAGTTTCTACTTTCAGATGCAACAGAAATTTTGCGGATTGGTCAATCCGTTCGCGAGATATGGCAGTTTGGAGGCAAGAAACGGTCGAGAAATTCAAAATTATCACAGTTCTGATACTCGAAACGAATAACCAGAACGGCCTAGGGGAAAGTACGCATACCGTTGTAATCGGGCGAGTTTCTACTTTCAGATGCAACAGAAATTTTGCGGATTGGTCAATCCGTTCGCGAGATATGGCAGTTTGGAGGTAAGAAACGCTTGAGAAACTCAACATTTTCGCAGTTCTGATGCTCGAAACGAATAACTAGAACGGCCTAGGGGAAAACTACACCTACCGTTGTAATCGGGCGAGTTTCTACTTTCAGATGCAACAGAAATTTTGCGGATTGGTCAATCCGTTCGCGAGATATGGCAGTTTGGAAGTAAGAAACGCTTGAGAAACTCAAAATTTTCGCAGTTCTGATGCTCGACAAGCATAACTAGAACGGTCTAGGGGAAAAGTACGCATACCGCTGCAATCGGGCGAGTTTCTACTTTCAGATGCAACAGAAATTTTGCGGATTGGTCAATCCGTTCGCGAGATATGGCAGTTTGTAGGTAAGAAACGCTTGAGAAACTCAACATTTTCGCAGTTCTGATGCTCGAAACGAATAACTAGAACGGCCTAGGGGAAAAGTACGCATACCGTTGTAATCGAGCGAGTTTCTACTTTCAGATGCAACAGAAATTTTGCGGACTGGTCAATCCGTTCGCGAGATATGGCAGTTTGGAAGTAAGAAACGCTTGAGAAACTCAAAATTTTCGCAGTTCTGATGCTCGACAAGCATAACTAGAACGGTCTAGGGGAAAAGTACGCATACCGCTGCAATCGGGCGAGTTTCTAGTTTCAGATGCAACAGAAATTTTGCGGATTGGTCAATCCGTTCGCGAGATATGGCAGTTTGGAGGTAAGAAACGCTTGAGAAACTCAAAATTTTCGCAGTTCTGATGCTCGACAAGCATAACTAGAACGGTCTAGGGGAAAAGTACGCATACCGTTGTAATCGGGCGAATTTCTACTTTCAGATGCAACAGAAATTTTGCGGATTGGTCAATCCGTTCGCGAGATATGGCAGTTTGTAGGTAAGAAACGCTTGAGAAACTCAACATTTTCGCAGTTCTGATGCTCGAAACGAATAACTAGAACGGCCTAGGGGAAAAGTACGCATACCGTTGTAATCGGGCGAGTTTCTACTTTCAGATGCAACAGAAATTTTACGGATTGGTCAATCCGTTCGCGAGATATGGCAGTTTGGAGGTAAGAAACGCTTGAGAAACTCAAAATTTTAGCAGTTCTGATGCTCGACAAGCATAACCAGAACGTTCTAGGGGAAAAGTACGCATACCGTTGTAATCGGGCGAATTTCTACTTTCAGATGCAACAGAAATTTTGCGGATTGGTCAATCCGTTCGCGAGATATGGCAGTTTGTAGGTAAGAAACGCTTGAGAAACTCAACATTTTCGCAGTTCTGATGCTCGAAACGAATAACTAGAACGGCCTAGGGGAAAAGTACGCATACCGTTGTAATCGTGCGAGTTTCTACTTTCAGATGCAACAGAAATTTTACGGATTGGTCAATCCGTTCGCGAGATATGGCAGTTTGTAGGTAAGAAACGCTTGAGAAACTCAACATTTTCGCAGTTCTGATGCTCGAAACGAATAACTAGAACGGCGTAGGGGAAAAGTACGCCTACCGTTGTAATCGGGCGAGTTTCTACTTTCAGATGCAACAGAAATTTTGCGGATTGGTCAATCCGTTCGCGAGATATGGCAGTTTGGAAGTAAGAAACGCTTGAGAAACTCAAAATTTTCGCAGTTCTGATGCTCGACAAGCATAACTAGAACGGTCTAGGGGAAAAGTACGCATACCGCTGTAATCGGGCGAGTTTCTACTTTCAGATGCAACAGAAATTTTGCGGATTGGTCAATCCGTTCGCGAGATATGGCAGTTTGTAGGTAAGAAACGCTTGAGAAACTCAACATTTTCGCAGTTCTGATGCTCGAAACGAATAACTAGAACGGCCTAGGGGAAAAGTACGCATACCGTTGTAATCGGGCGAGTTTCTACTTTCAGATGCAACAGAAATTTTGCGGATTGGTCAATCCGTTCGCGAGATATGGCAGTTTGGAGGTAAGAAACGCTTGAGAAACTCAAAATTTTCGCAGTTCTAATGCTCGAAACGAATAACTAGAACGGACTTGGGGAAACGTACGCATACCGTTGTAATCGGGCGAGTTTCTACTTTCAGATGCAACAGAAATTTTGCGGATTAGTCAATCCGTTCGCGAGATATGGCAGTTTGGAGGTAAGAAACGCTTGAGAAACTCAAAATTTTCGCAGTTCTGATGCTCGAAACGAATAACTAGAACGGCCTAGGGGAAAACTACACCTACCGTTGTAATCGGGCGAGTTTCTACTTTCAGATGCAACAGAAATTTTGCGGATTGGTCAATCCGTTCGCGAGATATGGCAGTTTGGAAGTAAGAAACGCTTGAGAAACTCAAAATTTTCGCAGTTCTGATGCTCGAAACGAATAACTAGAACGGACTTGGGGAAACGTACGCATACCGTTGTAATCGGGCGAGTTTCTACTTTCAGATGCAACAGAAATTTTGCGGATTGGTCAATCCGTTCGCGAGATATGGCAGTTTGGAGGCAAGAAGCGGTCGAGAAATTCAAAATTATCACAGTTCTGATACTCGAAACGAATAACCAGAACGGCCTAGGGGAAAAGTACGCATACCGCTGTAATCGGGCGAGTTTCTACTTTCAGATGCAACAGAAATTTTGCGGATTGGTCAATCCGTTCGCGAGATATGGCAGCTTGTAGGTAAGAAACGCTTGAGAAACTCAACATTTTCGCAGTTCTGATGCTCGAAACGAATAACTAGAACGGCCTAGGGGAAAAGTACGCATACCGTTGTAATCGGGCGAGTTTCTACTTTCAGATGCAACAGAAATTTTGCGGATTGGTCAATCCGTTCGCGAGATATGGCAGTTTGGAGGTAAGAAACGCTTGAGAAACTCAAAATTTTCGCAGTTCTGATGCTCGAAACGAATAACTATAGCGGCCTAGGGGAAGAGTACGCATACCGTTGTAATCGGGCGACTTTCTACTTTCAGATGCAACAGAAATTTTGCGGATTGGTCAATCCGTTCGCGAGATATGGCAGTTTGGAGGTAAGAAACGCTTGAGAAACTCAAAATTTTCGCAGTTCTGATGCTCGAAACGAGTAACTAGAACCGACTAGGGGAAAAGTGCGCATACCGTTGTAAGCGGGCGAGTTTCTACTTTCAGATGCAACAGAAATTTTGCGGATTAGTCAATCCGTTCGCGAGATATGGCAGTTTGGAGGTAAGAAACGCTTGAGAAACTCAAAATTTTCGCAGTTCTGATGCTCGACAAGCATAACTAGAACGGTCTAGGGGAAAAGTACGCATACCGTTGTAATCGGGCGACATTCTACTTTCAGATGCAACAGAAATTTTGCGGATTGGTCAATCCGTTCGCGAGATATGGCAGTTTGGAGGTAAGAAACGCTTGAGAAACTCAAAATTTTCGCAGATCTGATGCTCGAAACGAATAACTAGAACGGCCTAGGGGAAAACTACACCCACCGTTGTAATCGGGCGAGTTTCTACTTTCAGATGCAACAGAAATTTTGCGGATTGGTCAATCCGTTCGCGAGATATGGCAGTTAGGAAGTAAGAAACGCTTGAGAAACTCAAAATTTTCGCAGTTCTGATGCTCGACAAGCATAACTAGAACGGTCTAGGGGAAAAGTACGCATACCGCTGTAATCGGGCGAGTTTCTACTTTCAGATGCAACAGAAATTTTGCGGATTGGTCAATCCGTTCGCGAGATATGGCAGTTTGTAGGTAAGAAACGCTTGAGAAACTCAACATCTTCGCAGTTCTGATGCTCGAAACGAATAACTAGAATGGCCTAGGGGAAAACTACGCATGCCGTTGTAATCGGGCGAGTTTCTACTTTCAGATGCAACAGAAATTTTGCGTATTGGTCAATCCGTTCGCGAGATATGGCAGTTTGTAGGTAAGAAACGCTTGAGAAACTCAACATCTTCGCAGTTCTGATGCTCGAAACGAATAACTAGAACGGCCTAGGGGAAAACTACGCATGCCGTTGTAATCGGGCGAGTTTCTACTTTCAGATGCAACAGAAATTTTGCGGATTGGTCAATCCGTTCGCGAGATATGGCAGTTTGGAGGTAAGAAACGCTTGAGAAACTCAAAATTTTCGCAGTTCTGATGCTCGAAACGAATAACTAGAACGGACTTGGGGAAACGTACGCATACCGTTGTAATCGGGCGAGTTTCTACTTTCAGATGCAACAGAAATTTTGCGGATTGGTCAATCCGTTCGCGAGATATGGCAGTTTGGAGGCAAGAAACGGTCGAGAAATTCAAAATTATCACAGTTCTGATACTCGAAACGAATAACCAGAACGGCCTAGGGGAAAAGTACGCATACCGTTGTAATCGGGCGAGTTTCTACTTTCAGATGCAACAGAAATTTTGCGGATTGGTCAATCCGTTCGCGAGATATGGCAGTTTGGAGGCAAGAAACGGTCGAGAAATTCAAAATTATCACAGTTCTGATACTCGAAACGAATAACCAGAACGGCCTAGGGGAAAACTACACCTACCGTTGTAATCGGGCGAGTTTCTACTTTCAGATGCAACAGAAATTTTGCGGATTGGTCAATCCGTTCGCGAGATATGGCAGTTTGTAGGTAAGAAACGCTTGAGAAACTCAACATCTTCGCAGTTCTGATGCTCGAAACGAATAACTAGAATGGCCTAGGGGAAAACTACGCATGCCGTTGTAATCGGGCGAGTTTCTACTTTCAGATGCAACAGAAATTTTGCGGATTGGTCAATCCGTTCGCGAGATATGGCAGTTTGGAGGTAAGAAACGCTTGAGAAACTCAAAATTTTCGCAGTTCTGATGCTCGAAACGAATAACTAGAACGGACTTGGGGAAACGTACGCATACCGTTGTAATCGGGCGAGTTTCTACTTTCAGATGCAACAGAAATTTTGCGGATTGGTCAATCCGTTCGCGAGATATGGCAGTTTGGAGGCAAGAAACGGTCGAGAAATTCAAAATTATCACAGTTCTGATACTCGAAACGAATAACCAGAACGGCCTAGGGGAAAAGTACGGATACCGTTGTAATCGGGCGAGTTTCTACTTTCAGATGCAACAGAAATTTTGCGGATTGGTCAATCCGTTCGCGAGATATGGCAGTTTGGAGGCAAGAAACGGTCGAGAAATTCAAAATTATCACAGTTCTGATACTCGAAACGAATAACCATAACGGCCTAGGGGAAAAGTACGCATACCGTTGTAATCGGGCGAGTTTCTGCTTTCAGATGCAACAGAAATTTTGCGGATTGGTCAATCCGTTCGCGAGATATGGCAGTTTGTAGGTAAGAAACGCTTGAGACACTCAACATTTTCGCAGTTCTGATGCTCGAAACGAATAACTAGAACGGCCTAGGGGAAAAGTACGCATACCGTTGTAATCGGGCGAGTTTCTACTTTCAGATGCAACAGAAATTTTGCGGATTGGTCAATCCGTTCGCGAGATATGGCAGTTTGGAGGCAAGAAACGGTCGAGAAATTCAAAATTATCACAGTTTTGATACTCGAAACGAATAACCAGAACGGCCTAGGGGAAAAGTACGCATACTGTTGTAATCGGGCGAGTTTCTACTTTCAGATGCAACAGAAATTTTGCGGATTGGTCAATCCGTTCGCGAGATATGGCAGTTTGGAAGTAAGAAACGCTTGAGAAACTCAAAATTTTCGCAGTTCTGATGCTCGAAACGATTAACTAGAACGGCCTAGGGTAAAAGTACGCATACCGTTGTAATCGGGCGAGTTTCTACTTTCAGATGCAACAGAAATTTTGCGGATTGGTCAATCCGTTCGCGAGATATGGCAGTTTGGATGTATGAAACACTTGAGAAACACAAAATTTTCGCAGTTCTGATGCTCGAAACGAATAACTAGAGCGGCCTAGGGGAAAAGTACGCATACCGTTGTAATCGGGCGAGTTTCTACTTTCAGATGCATCAGAAATTTTGCGGATTGGTCAATCCGTTCGCGAGATATGGCAGTTTGGAAGTAAGAAACGCTTGAGAAACTCAAAATTTTCGCAGTTCTGATGCTCGAAACGATTAACTAGAACGGCCTAGGGTAAAAGTACGCATACCGTTGTAATCGGGCGAGTTTCTACTTTCAGATGCAACAGAAATTTTGCGGATTGGTCAATCCGTTCGCGAGATATGGCAGTTTGGAGGTAAGAAACTCTTGAGAAACTCAAAATTTTCGCAGTTCTGGTGCTCGACAAGCATAACTAGAACGGTCTAGGGGAAAAGTACGCATACCGTTGTAATCGGGCGAATTTCTACTTTCAGATGCAACAGAAATTTTGCGGATTAGTCAATCCGTTCGCGAGATATGGCAGTTTGGAGGTAAGAAACGCTTGAGAAACTCAAAATTTTCGCAGTTCTGATGCTCGAAACGAATAACTAGAACGGCCTAGGGGAACACTACACCTACCGTTGTAATCGGGCGAGTTTCTACTTTCAGATGCAACAGAAATTTTACGGATTGGTCAATCCGTTCGCGAGATATGGCAGTTTGGAGGTAAGAAACGCTTGAGAAACTCAAAATTTTCGCAGTTCTGATGCTCGACAAGCATAACCAGAACGTTCTAGGGGAAAAGTACGCATACCGTTGTAATCGGGCGACATTCTACTTTCAGATGCAACAGAAATTTTGCGGATTGGTCAATCCGTTCGCGAGATATGGCAGTTTGGAGGTAAGAAACGCTTGAGAAACTCAAAATTTTCACAGTTCTGATGCTCGAAACAAATAACCAGTACGGCCTAGGGGAAAAGTACGCATACCGTTGTAATTGGGCGAGTTTCTACTTTCAGATGCAACAGAAATTTTGCGGATTGGTCAATCCGTTCGCGAGATATGGCAGTTTGGAGGTAAGAAACGCTTGAGAAACTCAAAATTTTCGCAGTTCTGATGCTCGACAAGCATAACTAGAGCGGTCTAGGGGAAAAGTACGCATACCGTTGTAATCGGGCGACTTTCTACTTTCAGATGCAACAGAAATTTTGCGGATTGGTCAATCCGTTCGCGAGATATGGCAGTTTGTAGGTAAGAAACGCTTGAGAAACTCAACATTTTCGCAGTTCTGATGCTCGAAACGAATAATTAGAACGGCCTAGGGGAAAACTACGCATACCGTTGTAATCGGGCGAGTTTCTACTTTCAGATGCAACAGAAATTTTGCGGATTGGTCAATCCGTTCGCGAGATATGGCAGTTTGGAGGTAAGAAACGCTTGAGAAACTCAAAATTTTCGCAGTTCTGATGCTCGAAACGAATAACTAGAACGGACTTGGGGAAACGTACGCATACCGTTGTAATCGGGCGAGTTTCTACTTTCAGATGCAACAGAAATTTTGCGGATTGGTCAATCCGTTCGCGAGATATGGCAGTTTGGAGGCAAGAAACGGTCGAGAAATTCAAAATTATCACAGTTCTGATACTCGAAACGAATAACCAGAACGGCCTAGGGGAAAAGTGCGCATACCGTTGTAAGCGGGCGAGTTTCTACTTTCAGATGCAACAGAAATTTTGCGGATTAGTCAATCCGTTCGCGAGATATGGCAGTTTGGAGGTAAGAAACGCTTGAGAAACTCAAAATTTTCGCAGTTCTGATGCTCGACAAGCATAACTAGAACGGTCTAGGGGAAAAGTACGCATACCGTTGTAATCGGGCGACATTCTACTTTCAGATGCAACAGATATTTTGCGGATTGGTCAATCCGTTCGCGAGATATGGCAGTTTGGAGGTAAGAAACGCTTGAGAAACTCAAAATTTTCGCAGTTCTGATGCTCGAAACGAATAACTAGAACGGCCTAGGGGAAAACTACACCTTCCGTTGTAATCGGGCGAGTTTCTACTTTCAGATGCAACAGAAATTTTGCGGATTGGTCAATCCGTTCGCGAGATATGGCAGTTTGGAAGTAAGAAACGCTTGAGAAACTCAAAATTTTCGCAGTTCTGATGCTCGACAAGCATAACTAGAACGGTCTAGGGGAAAAGTACGCATACCGCTGTAATCGGGCGAGTTTCTACTTTCAGATGCAACAGAAATTTTGCGGATTGGTCAATCCGTTCGCGAGATATGGCAGTTTGTAGGTAAGAAACGCTTGAGAAACTCAACATTTTCGCAGTTCTGATGCTCGAAACGAATAACTAGAACGGCCTAGGGGAAAACTACGCATACCGTTGTAATCGGGCGAGTTTCTACTTTCAGATGCAACAGAAATTTTGCGGATTGGTCAATCTGTTCGCGAGATATGGCAGTTTGGAGGTAAGAAACGCTTGAGAAACTCAAAATTTTCGCAGTTCTGATGCTCGAAACGAATAACTAGAACGGACTTGGGGAAACGTACGCATACCGTTGTAATCGGGCGAGTTTCTACTTTCAGATGCAACAGAAATTTTGCGGATTGGTCAATCCGTTCGCGAGATATGGCAGTTTGGAGGCAAGAAACGGTCGAGAAATTCAAAATTATCACAGTTCTGATACTCGAAACGAATAACCAGAACGGCCTAGGGGAAAAGTACGCATACCGTTGTAATCGGGCGAGTTTCTACTTTCAGATGCAACAGAAATTTTGCGGATTGGTCAATCCGTTCGCGAGATATGGCAGTTTGGAGGTAAGAAACGCTTGAGAAACTCAAAATTTTCGCAGTTCTAATGCTCGAAACGAATAACGAGAACGGATTTGGGGAAACGTACGCATACCGTTGTAAGCGGGCGAGTTTCTACTTTCAGATGCAACAGAAATTTTGCGGATTAGTCAATCCGTTCGCGAGATATGGCAGTTTGGAGGTAAGAAACGCTTGAG
Source organism: Ptiloglossa arizonensis (assembly GCF_051014685.1). NCBI lineage: Eukaryota > Metazoa > Arthropoda > Insecta > Hymenoptera > Colletidae > Ptiloglossa > Ptiloglossa arizonensis. Next base: position 183,944 of record NW_027479163.1, on the reverse strand, counting down.
AAACTCAAAATTTTCGCAGTTCTGATGCTCGACAAGCATAACTAGAACGGTCTAGGGGAAAAGTACGCATACCGTTGTAATCGGGCGACTTTCTACTTTCAGATGCAACAGAAATTTTGCGGATTGGTCAATCCGTTCGCGAGATATGGCAGTTTGGAGGCAAGAAACGGTCGAGAAATTCAAAATTATCACAGTTCTGATACTCGAAACGAATAGCCAGAACGGCCTAGGGGAAAAGTACGCATACCGTTGTAATCGGGCGAGTTTCTACTTTCAGATGCAACAGAAATTTTGCGGATTGGTCAATCCGTTCGCGAGATATGGCAGTTTGGAGGTAAGAAACGCTTGAGAAACTCAACATTTTCGCAGTTCTGATGCTCGAAACGAATAACTAGAACGGCCTAGGGGAAAACTACACCTACCGTTGTAATCGGGCGAGTTTCTACTTTCAGATGCAACAGAAATTTTGCGGATTGGTCAATCCGTTCGCGAGATATGGCAGTTTGGAGGTAAGAAACGCTTGAGAAACTCAAAATTTTCGCAGTTCTGATGCTCGAAACGAATAACTAGAACGGACTTGGGGAAACGTACGCATACCGTTGTAATCGGGCGAGTTTCTACTTTCAGATGCAACAGAAATTTTGCGGATTGGTCAATCCGTTCGCGAGATATGGCAGTTTGGAGGCAAGAAACGGTCGAGAAATTCAAAATTATCACAGTTCTGATACTCGAAACGAATAACCAGAACGGCCTAGGGGAAAAGTACGCATACCGTTGTAATCGGGCGAGTTTCTACTTTCAGATGCAACAGAAATTTTGCGGATTGGTCAATCCGTTCGCGAGATATGGCAGTTTGGAGGTAAGAAACGCTTGAGAAACTCAACATTTTCGCAGTTCTGATGCTCGAAACGAATAACTAGAACGGCCTAGGGGAAAACTACACCTACCGTTGTAATCGGGCGAGTTTCTACTTTCAGATGCAACAGAAATTTTGCGGATTGGTCAATCCGTTCGCGAGATATGGCAGTTTGGAAGTAAGAAACGCTTGAGAAACTCAAAATTTTCGCAGTTCTGATGCTCGACAAGCATAACTAGAACGGTCTAGGGGAAAAGTACGCATAGCGCTGCAATCGGGCGAGTTTCTACTTTCAGATGCAACAGAAATTTTGCGGATTGGTCAATCCGTTCGCGAGAAATGGCAGTTTGTAGGTAAGAAACGCTTGAGAAACTCAACATTTTCGCAGTTCTGATGCTCGAAACGAATAACTAGAACGGCCTAGGGGAAAAGTACGCATACCGTTGTAATCGGGCGAGTTTCTACTTTCAGATGCAACAGAAATTTTGCGGATTGGTCAATCCGTTCGCGAGATATGGCAGTTTGGAGGTAAGAAACGCTTGAGAAACTCAAAATTTTCGCAGTTCTAATGCTCGAAACGAATAACGAGAACGGATTTGGGGAAACGTACGCATACCGTTGTAAGCGGGCGAGTTTCTACTTTCAGATGCAACAGAAATTTTGCGGATTAGTCAATCCGTTCGCGAGATATGGCAGTTTGGAGGTAAGAAACGCTTGAGAAACTCAAAATTTTCGCAGTTCTGATGCTCGACAAGCATAACTAGAACGGTCTAGGGGAAAAGTACGCATACCGTTGTAATCTGGCGACTTTCTACTTTCAGATGCAACAGAAATTTTGCGGATTGGTCAATCCGTTCGCGAGATATGGCAGTTTGGAGGCAAGAAACGGTCGAGAAATTCAAAATTATCACAGTTCTGATACTCGAAACGAATAACCAGAACGGCCTAGGGGAAAAGTACGCATACCGTTGTAATCGGGCGAGTTTCTACTTTCAGATGCAACAGAAATTTTGCGGATTGGTCAATCCGTTCGCGAGATATGGCAGTTTGGAGGTAAGAAACGCTTGAGAAACTCAACATTTTCGCAGTTCTGATGCTCGAAACGAATAACTAGAACGGCCTAGGGGAAAACTACACCTACCGTTGTAATCGGGCGAGTTTCTACTTTCAGATGCAACAGAAATTTTGCGGATTGGTCAATCCGTTCGCGAGATATGGCAGTTTGGAAGTAAGAAACGCTTGAGAAACTCAAAATTTTCGCAGTTCTGATGCTCGACAAGCATAACTAGAACGGTCTAGGGTAAAAGTACGCATACCGCTGTAATCGGGCGAGTTTCTACTTTCAGATGCAACAGAAATTTTGCGGATTGGTCAATCCGTTCGCGAGATATGGCAGTTTGTAGGTAAGAAACGCTTGAGAAACTCAACATTTTCGCAGTTCTGATGCTCGAAAAGAATAACTAGAACGACCTAGGGGAAAAGTACGCATACCGTTGTAAGCGGGCGAGTTTCTACTTTCAGATGCAACAGAAATTTTGCGGATTGGTCAATCCGTTCGCGAGATATGGCAGTTTGGATGTATGAAACACTTGAGAAACACAAAATTTTCGCAGTTCTGATGCTCGAAACGAATAACTAGAGCGGCCTAGGGGAAAAGTACGCATACCGTTGTAATCGGGCGAGTTTCTACTATCAGATGCATCAGAAATTTTGCGGATTGGTCAATCCGTTCGCGAGATATGGCAGTTTGGATGTAAGAAACGCTTGAGAAACTCAAAATTTTCGCAGTTCTGATGCTCGAAACGATTAACTAGAACAGCCTAGGGTAAAAGTACGCATACCGTTGTAATCGGGCGAGTTTCTACTTTCGGATGCAACAGAAATTTTGCGGATTGGTCAATCCGTTCGCGAGATATGGCAGTTTGGAGGTAAGAAACTCTTGAGAAACTCAAAATTTTCGCAGTTCTGATGCTCGAAACGAGTAACTAGAACCGACTAGGGGAAAAGTGCGCATACCGTTGTAATCGGGCGAATTTCTACTTTCAGATGCAACAGAAATTTTGCGGATTGGTCAATCCGTTCGCGAGATATGGCAGTTTGTAGGTAAGAAACGCTTGAGAAACTCAACATTTTCGCAGTTCTGATGCTCGACAAGCATAACTAGAACGTTCTAGGGGAAAAGTACGCATACCGTTGTAATCGGGCGACTTTCTACTTTCAGATGCAACAGAAATTTTGCGGATTGGTCAATCCGTTCGCGAGATATGGCAGTTTGGAGGTAAGAAACGCTTGAGAAACTCAAAATTTTCGCAGTTCTGATGCTCGACAAGCATAACTAGAGCGGTCTAGGGGAAAAGTACGCATACCGTTGTAATCGGGCGACTTTCTACTTTCAGATGCAACAGAAATTTTACGGATTGGTCAATCCGTTCGCGAGATATGGCAGTTTGTAGGTAAGAAACGCTTGAGAAACTCAACATTTTCGCAGTTCTGATGCTCGAAACGAATAACTAGAACGGTCTAGGGGAAAAGTACGCACACCGTTGTAATCGGGCGAATTTCTACTTTCAGATGCAACAGAAATTTTGCGGATTGGTCAATCCGTTCGCGAGAAATGGCAGTTTGTAGGTAAGAAACGCTTGAGAAACTCAAAATTTTCGCAGTTCTGATGCTCGACTAGCATAACTAGAACGTTCTAGGGGAAAAGTACGCATACCGTTGTAATCGGGCGACTTTCTGCTTTCAGATGCAACAGAAATTTTGCGGATTGGTCAATCCGTTCGCGAGATATGGCAGTTTGGAGGTAAGAAACGCTTGAGAAACTCAAAATTTTCGCAGTTCTGATGCTCGAAACGAGTAACTAGAACCGACTAGGGGAAGAGTGCGCATACCGTTGTAATCGGGCGAATTTCTACTTTCAGATGCAACAGAAATTTTGCGGATTGGTCAATCCGTTCGCGAGATATGGCAGTTTGTAGGTAAGAAACGCTTGAGAAACTCAACATTTTCGCAGTTCTGATGCTCGAAACGAATAACTAGAACGGCCTAAGGGAAAACTACATCTACCGTTGTAATCGGGCGAGTTTCTACATTCAGATGCAACAGAAATTTTGCGGATTGGTCAATCCGTTCGCGAGATATGGCAGTTTGGAGGTAAGAAACGGTTGAGAAACTCAAAATTTTCACAGTTCTGATGCTCGAAACGAATAACCAGTACGGCCTAGGGTAAAAGTACGCATACCGTTGTAATCGGGCGAGTTTCTACTTTCAGATGCAACAGAAATTTTGCGGATTGGTCAATCCGTTCGCGAGATATGGCAGTTTGGAGGTAAGAAACGCTTGAGAAACTCAAAATTTTCGCAGTTCTGATGCTCGAAACGAATAACTAGAACGGCCTAGGGGAAAACTACACCTACCGTTGTAATCGGGCGAGTTTCTACTTTCAGATGCAACAGAAACTTTGCGGATTGGTCAATCCGTTCGCGAGATATGGCAGTTTGGAAGTAAGAAACGCTTGAGAAACTCAAAATTTTCGCAGTTCTGAAGCTCGACAAGCATAACTAGAACGTTCTAGGGGAAAAGAACGCATACCGTTGTAATCGGGCGACTTTCTACTTTCAGAAGCAACTGAAATTTTGCGGATTGGTCAATCCGTTCGCGAGATACGGCAGTTTGGAGGTAAGAAACGGTTGAGAAACTCAAAATTTTCACAGTTCTGATGCTCGAAACGAATAACCAGAACGGTCTAGGGGAAAAGTACGCATACCGTTGTAATCTGGCGAGTTTCTACTTTCAGATGCATCAGAAATTTTGCGGATTGGTCAATCCGTTCGCGAGATATGGCAGTTTGGAAGTAAGAAACGCTAGAGAAACTCAAAATTTTCGCAGTTCTGATGCTCGAAACGATTAACTAGAACGGCCTAGGGGAAAAGCACGCATACCGTTGTAATCGGGCGAGTTTCTACTTTCAGATGCATCAGAAATTTTGCGGATTGGTCAATCCGTTCGCGAGATATGGCGGTTTGGAAGTAAGAAACGCTTGAGAAACTCAAAATTTTCGCAGTTCTGATGCTCGAAACGAATAACTAGAACGGCCTAGGGGAAAAGTACGCATTCCGTTGTAAACGGGCGAGTTTCTACCTTCAGATGCTACAGAAATTTTGCGGATTGCTCAATCCGTTCGCGAGGTATGGCAAATTGGAAGTAAGAAACGCTTGAAAAACTCAAAATTTTCGCAGTTCTGATGCTCGAAACGAATAACTAGAACGGACTCGGGGAAAAGTACGCATACCGTTGTAATCGGTCGAGTTTCTACTTTCAGAAGCATCAGAAATTTTGCGGATTGGTCAATCCGTTCGCGAGATATGGCAGTTTGGAAGTAAGAAACGCTTGAGAAACTCAAAATTTTCGCAGTTCTGATGCTCGAAACGATTAACTAGAACGGCCTAGGGTAAAAGTACGCATACCGTTGTAATCGGGCGAGTTTCTACTTTCAGATGCAACAGAAATTTTGCAGATTGGTCAATCCGTTCGCGAGATATGGCAGTTTGGAGGTAAGGAACTCTTGAGAAACTCAAAATTTTCGCAGTTCTGGTGCTCGACAAGCATAACTAGAACGGTCTAGGGGAAAAGTACGCATACCGTTGTAATCGGGCGAATTTCTACTTTCAGATGCAACAGAAATTTTGCGGATTAGTCAATCCGTTCGCGAGATATGGCAGTTTGGAGGTAAGAAACGCTTGAGAAACTCAAAATTTTCGCAGTTCTGATGCTCGAAACGAATAACTAGAACGGCCTAGGGGAACACTACACCTACCGTTGTAATCGGGCGAGTTTCTACTTTCAGATGCAACAGAAATTTTACGGATTGGTCAATCCGTTCGCGAGATATGGCAGTTTGGAGGTAAGAAACGATTGAGAAACTCAAAATTTTCGCAGTTCTGATGCTCGACAAGCATAACCAGAACGTTCTAGGGGAAAAGTACGAATACCGTTGTAACCGGGCGACTTTCTACTTTCAGATGCAACAGAAATTTTGCGGCTTGGTCAATCCGTTCGCGAGATATGGCAGTTTGGAGGTAAGAAACGCTTGAGAAACTCAAAATTTTCGCAGTTCTGATGCTCGACAAGCATAACTAGAGCGGTCTAGGGGAAAAGTACGCATACCCTTGTAATCGCGCGAATTTCTACTTTCAGATGCAACAGAAATTTTGCGGATTGGTCAATCCGTTCGCGAGATATGGCAGTTTGGAGGTAAGAAACGGTTGAGAAACTCAAAATTTTCACAGTTCTGATGCTCGAAACGAATAACCAGTACGGCCTAGGGGAAAAGTACGCATACCGTTGTAATCGGGCGAGTTTCTACTTTCAGATGCAACAGAAATTTTGCGGATTGGTCAATCCGTTCGCGAGATATGGCAGTTTGGAGGTAAGAAACGCTTGAGAAACTCAAAATTTTCGCAGTTCTGATGCTCGAAACGAGTAACTAGAACCGACTAGGGGAAAAGTGCGCATACCGTTGTAATCGGGCGAATTTCTACTTTCAGATGCAACAGAAATTTTGCGGATTGGTCAATCCGTTCGCGAGATATGGCAGTTTGGAGGTAAGAAACGGTTGAGAAACTCAAAATTTTCACAGTTCTGATGCGCGAAACGAATAACCAGTACGGCCTAGGGGAAGAGTACGCATACCGTTGTAATCGGGCGAATTTCTACTTTCAGATGCAACAGAAATTTTGCGGATTAGTCAATCCGTTCGCGAGATATGGCAGTTTGGAGGTAAGAAACGCTTGAGAAACTCAAAATTTTCGCAGTTCTGATGCTCGAAACGAATAACTAGAACGGCCTAGGGGAACACTACACCTACCGTTGTAATCGGGCGAGTTTCTACTTTCAGATGCAACAGAAATTTTACGGATTGGTCAATCCGTTCGCGAGATATGGCAGTTTGGAGGTAAGAAACGCTTGAGAAACTCAAAATTTTCGCAGTTCTGATGCTCGACAAGCATAACCAGAACGTTCTAGGGGAAAAGTACGAATACCGTTGTAACCGGGCGACTTTCTACTTTCAGATGCAACAGAAATTTTGCGGCTTGGTCAATCCGTTCGCGAGATATGGCAGTTTGGAGGTAAGAAACGCTTGAGAAACTCAAAATTTTCGCAGTTCTGATGCTCGACAAGCATAACTAGAGCGGTCTAGGGGAAAAGTACGCATACCCTTGTAATCGCGCGAATTTCTACTTTCAGATGCAACAGAAATTTTGCGGATTGGTCAATCCGTTCGCGAGATATGGCAGTTTGGAGGTAAGAAACGGTTGAGAAACTCAAAATTTTCACAGTTCTGATGCTCGAAACGAATAACCAGTACGGCCTAGGGGAAAAGTACGCATACCGTTGTAATCGGGCGAGTTTCTACTTTCAGATGCAACAGAAATTTTGCGGATTGGTCAATCCGTTCGCGAGATATGGCAGTTTGGAGGTAAGAAACGCTTGAGAAACTCAAAATTTTCGCAGTTCTGATGCTCGACAAGCATAACTAGAGCGGTCTAGGGGAAAAGTACGCATACCGTTGTAATCGGGCGACTTTCTACTTTCAGATGCAACAGAAATTTTACGGATTGGTCAATCCGTTCGCGAGATATGGCAGTTTGTAGGTAAGAAACGCTTGAGAAACTCAACATTTTCGCAGTTCTGATGCTCGAAACGAATAACTAGAACGGTCTAGGGGAAAAGTACGCACACCGTTGTAATCGGGCGAATTTCTACTTTCAGATGCAACAGAAATTTTGCGGATTGGTCAATCCGTTCGCGAGAAATGGCAGTTTGTAGGTAAGAAACGCTTGAGAAACTCAAAATTTTCGCAGTTCTGATGCTCGACTAGCATAACTAGAACGTTCTAGGGGAAAAGTACGCATACCGTTGTAATCGGGCGACTTTCTGCTTTCAGATGCAACAGAAATTTTGCGGATTGGTCAATCCGTTCGCGAGATATGGCAGTTTGGAGGTAAGAAACGCTTGAGAAACTCAAAATTTTCGCAGTTCTGATGCTCGAAACGAGTAACTAGAACCGACTAGGGGAAGAGTGCGCATACCGTTGTAATCGGGCGAATTTCTACTTTCAGATGCAACAGAAATTTTGCGGATTGGTCAATCCGTTCGCGAGATATGGCAGTTTGTAGGTAAGAAACGCTTGAGAAACTCAACATTTTCGCAGTTCTGATGCTCGAAACGAATAACTAGAACGGCCTAAGGGAAAACTACATCTACCGTTGTAATCGGGCGAGTTTCTACATTCAGATGCAACAGAAATTTTGCGGATTGGTCAATCCGTTCGCGAGATATGGCAGTTTGGAGGTAAGAAACGGTTGAGAAACTCAAAATTTTCACAGTTCTGATGCTCGAAACGAATAACCAGTACGGCCTAGGGTAAAAGTACGCATACCGTTGTAATCGGGCGAGTTTCTACTTTCAGATGCAACAGAAATTTTGCGGATTGGTCAATCCGTTCGCGAGATATGGCAGTTTGGAGGTAAGAAACGCTTGAGAAACTCAAAATTTTCGCAGTTCTGATGCTCGAAACGAATAACTAGAACGGCCTAGGGGAAAACTACACCTACCGTTGTAATCGGGCGAGTTTCTACTTTCAGATGCAACAGAAACTTTGCGGATTGGTCAATCCGTTCGCGAGATATGGCAGTTTGGAAGTAAGAAACGCTTGAGAAACTCAAAATTTTCGCAGTTCTGAAGCTCGACAAGCATAACTAGAACGTTCTAGGGGAAAAGAACGCATACCGTTGTAATCGGGCGACTTTCTACTTTCAGAAGCAACTGAAATTTTGCGGATTGGTCAATCCGTTCGCGAGATACGGCAGTTTGGAGGTAAGAAACGGTTGAGAAACTCAAAATTTTCACAGTTCTGATGCTCGAAACGAATAACCAGAACGGCCTAGGGGAAAAGTACGCATACCGTTGTAATCTGGCGAGTTTCTACTTTCAGATGCATCAGAAATTTTGCGGATTGGTCAATCCGTTCGCGAGATATGGCAGTTTGGAAGTAAGAAACGCTAGAGAAACTCAAAATTTTCGCAGTTCTGATGCTCGAAACGATTAACTAGAACGGCCTAGGGGAAAAGCACGCATACCGTTGTAATCGGGCGAGTTTCTACTTTCAGATGCATCAGAAATTTTGCGGATTGGTCAATCCGTTCGCGAGATATGGCGGTTTGGAAGTAAGAAACGCTTGAGAAACTCAAAATTTTCGCAGTTCTGATGCTCGACAAGCATAACCAGAACGTTCTAGGGGAAAAGTACGAATACCGTTGTAACCGGGCGACTTTCTACTTTCAGATGCAACAGAAATTTTGCGGCTTGGTCAATCCGTTCGCGAGATATGGCAGTTTGGAGGTAAGAAACGCTTGAGAAACTCAAAATTTTCGCAGTTCTGATGCTCGACAAGCATAACTAGAGCGGTCTAGGGGAAAAGTACGCATACCCTTGTAATCGCGCGAATTTCTACTTTCAGATGCAACAGAAATTTTGCGGATTGGTCAATCCGTTCGCGAGATATGGCAGTTTGGAGGTAAGAAACGGTTGAGAAACTCAAAATTTTCACAGTTCTGATGCTCGAAACGAATAACCAGTACGGCCTAGGGGAAAAGTACGCATACCGTTGTAATCGGGCGAGTTTCTACTTTCAGATGCAACAGAAATTTTGCGGATTGGTCAATCCGTTCGCGAGATATGGCAGTTTGGAGGTAAGAAACGCTTGAGAAACTCAAAATTTTCGCAGTTCTGATGCTCGACAAGCATAACTAGAGCGGTCTAGGGGAAAAGTACGCATACCGTTGTAATCGGGCGACTTTCTACTTTCAGATGCAACAGAAATTTTACGGATTGGTCAATCCGTTCGCGAGATATGGCAGTTTGTAGGTAAGAAACGCTTGAGAAACTCAACATTTTCGCAGTTCTGATGCTCGAAACGAATAACTAGAACGGTCTAGGGGAAAAGTACGCACACCGTTGTAATCGGGCGAATTTCTACTTTCAGATGCAACAGAAATTTTGCGGATTGGTCAATCCGTTCGCGAGAAATGGCAGTTTGTAGGTAAGAAACGCTTGAGAAACTCAAAATTTTCGCAGTTCTGATGCTCGACTAGCATAACTAGAACGTTCTAGGGGAAAAGTACGCATACCGTTGTAATCGGGCGACTTTCTGCTTTCAGATGCAACAGAAATTTTGCGGATTGGTCAATCCGTTCGCGAGATATGGCAGTTTGGAGGTAAGAAACGCTTGAGAAACTCAAAATTTTCGCAGTTCTGATGCTCGAAACGAGTAACTAGAACCGACTAGGGGAAGAGTGCGCATACCGTTGTAATCGGGCGAATTTCTACTTTCAGATGCAACAGAAATTTTGCGGATTGGTCAATCCGTTCGCGAGATATGGCAGTTTGTAGGTAAGAAACGCTTGAGAAACTCAACATTTTCGCAGTTCTGATGCTCGAAACGAATAACTAGAACGGCCTAAGGGAAAACTACATCTACCGTTGTAATCGGGCGAGTTTCTACATTCAGATGCAACAGAAATTTTGCGGATTGGTCAATCCGTTCGCGAGATATGGCGGTTTGGAAGTAAGAAACGCTTGAGAAACTCAAAATTTTCGCAGTTCTGATGCTCGACAAGCATAACCAGAACGTTCTAGGGGAAAAGTACGAATACCGTTGTAACCGGGCGACTTTCTACTTTCAGATGCAACAGAAATTTTGCGGCTTGGTCAATCCGTTCGCGAGATATGGCAGTTTGGAGGTAAGAAACGCTTGAGAAACTCAAAATTTTCGCAGTTCTGATGCTCGACAAGCATAACTAGAGCGGTCTAGGGGAAAAGTACGCATACCCTTGTAATCGCGCGAATTTCTACTTTCAGATGCAACAGAAATTTTGCGGATTGGTCAATCCGTTCGCGAGATATGGCAGTTTGGAGGTAAGAAACGGTTGAGAAACTCAAAATTTTCACAGTTCTGATGCTCGAAACGAATAACCAGTACGGCCTAGGGGAAAAGTACGCATACCGTTGTAATCGGGCGAGTTTCTACTTTCAGATGCAACAGAAATTTTGCGGATTGGTCAATCCGTTCGCGAGATATGGCAGTTTGGAGGTAAGAAACGCTTGAGAAACTCAAAATTTTCGCAGTTCTGATGCTCGACAAGCATAACTAGAGCGGTCTAGGGGAAAAGTACGCATACCGTTGTAATCGGGCGAGTTTCTACTTTCAGATGCAACAGAAATTTTGCGGATTGGTCAATCCGTTCGCGAGATATGGCAGTTTGGAGGTAAGAAACGCTTGAGAAACTCAAAATTTTCGCAGTTCTGATGCTCGAAACGAATAACTAGAACGGCCTAGGGGAAAACTACACCTACCGTTGTAATCGGGCGAGTTTCTACTTTCAGATGCAACAGAAACTTTGCGGATTGGTCAATCCGTTCGCGAGATATGGCAGTTTGGAAGTAAGAAACGCTTGAGAAACTCAAAATTTTCGCAGTTCTGAAGCTCGACAAGCATAACTAGAACGTTCTAGGGGAAAAGAACGCATACCGTTGTAATCGGGCGAGTTTCTACTTTCAGATGCATCAGAAATTTTGCGGATTGGTCAATCCGTTCGCGAGATATGGCAGTTTGGAAGTAAGAAACGCTTGAGAAACTCAAAATTTTCGCAGTTCTGATGCTCGAAACGATTAACTAGAACGGCCTAGGGTAAAAGTACGCATACCGTTGTAATCGGGCGAGTTTCTACTTTCAGATGCAACAGAAATTTTGCGGATTGGTCAATCCGTTCGCGAGATATGGCAGTTTGGAGGTAAGGAACTCTTGAGAAACTCAAAATTTTCGCAGTTCTGGAGCTCGACAAGCATAACTAGAACGGTCTAGGGGAAAAGTACGCATACCGTTGTAATCGGGCGAATTTCTACTTTCAGATGCAACAGAAATTTTGCGGATTAGTCAATCCGTTCGCGAGATATGGCAGTTTGGAGGTAAGAAACGCTTGAGAAACTCAAAATTTTCGCAGTTCTGATGCTCGAAACGAATAACTAGAACGGCCTAGGGGAACACTACACCTACCGTTGTAATCGGGCGAGTTTCTACTTTCAGATGCAACAGAAATTTTACGGATTGGTCAATCCGTTCGCGAGATATGGCAGTTTGGAGGTAAGAAACGATTGAGAAACTCAAAATTTTCGCAGTTCTGATGCTCGACAAGCATAACCAGAACGTTCTAGGGGAAAAGTACGAATACCGTTGTAACCGGGCGACTTTCTACTTTCAGATGCAACAGAAATTTTGCGGCTTGGTCAATCCGTTCGCGAGATATGGCAGTTTGGAGGTAAGAAACGCTTGAGAAACTCAAAATTTTCGCAGTTCTGATGCTCGACAAGCATAACTAGAGCGGTCTAGGGGAAAAGTACGCATACCCTTGTAATCGCGCGAATTTCTACTTTCAGATGCAACAGAAATTTTGCGGATTGGTCAATCCGTTCGCGAGATATGGCAGTTTGGAGGTAAGAAACGGTTGAGAAACTCAAAATTTTCACAGTTCTGATGCTCGAAACGAATAACCAGTACGGCCTAGGGGAAAAGTACGCATACCGTTGTAATCGGGCGAGTTTCTACTTTCAGATGCAACAGAAATTTTGCGGATTGGTCAATCCGTTCGCGAGATATGGCAGTTTGGAGGTAAGAAACGCTTGAGAAACTCAAAATTTTCGCAGTTCTGATGCTCGAAACGAGTAACTAGAACCGACTAGGGGAAAAGTGCGCATACCGTTGTAATCGGGCGAATTTCTACTTTCAGATGCAACAGAAATTTTGCGGATTGGTCAATCCGTTCGCGAGATATGGCAGTTTGGAGGTAAGAAACGGTTGAGAAACTCAAAATTTTCACAGTTCTGATGCGCGAAACGAATAACCAGTACGGCCTAGGGGAAGAGTACGCATACCGTTGTAATCGGGCGAATTTCTACTTTCAGATGCAACAGAAATTTTGCGGATTAGTCAATCCGTTCGCGAGATATGGCAGTTTGGAGGTAAGAAACGCTTGAGAAACTCAAAATTTTCGCAGTTCTGATGCTCGAAACGAATAACTAGAACGGCCTAGGGGAACACTACACCTACCGTTGTAATCGGGCGAGTTTCTACTTTCAGATGCAACAGAAATTTTACGGATTGGTCAATCCGTTCGCGAGATATGGCAGTTTGGAGGTAAGAAACGCTTGAGAAACTCAAAATTTTCGCAGTTCTGATGCTCGACAAGCATAACCAGAACGTTCTAGGGGAAAAGTACGAATACCGTTGTAACCGGGCGACTTTCTACTTTCAGATGCAACAGAAATTTTGCGGCTTGGTCAATCCGTTCGCGAGATATGGCAGTTTGGAGGTAAGAAACGCTTGAGAAACTCAAAATTTTCGCAGTTCTGATGCTCGACAAGCATAACTAGAGCGGTCTAGGGGAAAAGTACGCATACCCTTGTAATCGCGCGAATTTCTACTTTCAGATGCAACAGAAATTTTGCGGATTGGTCAATCCGTTCGCGAGATATGGCAGTTTGGAGGTAAGAAACGGTTGAGAAACTCAAAATTTTCACAGTTCTGATGCTCGAAACGAATAACCAGTACGGCCTAGGGGAAAAGTACGCATACCGTTGTAATCGGGCGAGTTTCTACTTTCAGATGCAACAGAAATTTTGCGGATTGGTCAATCCGTTCGCGAGATATGGCAGTTTGGAGGTAAGAAACGCTTGAGAAACTCAAAATTTTCGCAGTTCTGATGCTCGAAACGAGTAACTAGAACCGACTAGGGGAAAAGTGCGCATACCGTTGTAATCGGGCGAATTTCTACTTTCAGATGCAACAGAAATTTTGCGGATTGGTCAATCCGTTCGCGAGATATGGCAGTTTGGAGGTAAGAAACGGTTGAGAAACTCAAAATTTTCACAGTTCTGATGCTCGAAACGAATAACCAGTACGGCCTAGGGGAAGAGTACGCATACCGTTGTAATCGGGCGAGTTTCTACTTTCAGATGCAACAGAAATTTTGCGGATTGGTCAATCCGTTCGCGAGATATGGCAGTTTGGAAGTAAGAAACGCTTGAGAAACTCAAAATTTTCGCAGTTCTGATGCTCGACAAGCATAGCTAGAACGGTCTAGGGGAAAAGTACGCATACCGTTGTAATCGGGCGACTTTCTACTTTCAGATGCAACAGAAATTTTGCGGATTGGTCAATCCGTTCGCGAGATATGGCAGTTTGTAGGTAAGAAACGCTTGAGAAACTCAACATTTTCGCAGTTCTGATGCTCGAAACGAATAACTAGAACGGCCTAGGGGAAAAGTACGCATTCCGTTGTAAACGGGCGAGTTTCTACCTTCAGATGCAACAGAAATTTTGCGGATTGCTCAATCCGTTCGCGAGGTATGGCAAATTGGAAGTAAGAAACGCTTGAAAAACTCAAAATTTTCGCAGTTCTGATGCTCGAAACGAATAACTAGAACGGACTAGGGGAAAAGTACGCATACCGTTGTAATCGGGCGAGTTTCTACTTTCAGATGCAACAGAAATTTTGCGGATTGGTCAATCCGTTCGCGAGATATGGCAGTTTGGATGTATGAAACACTTGAGAAACACAAAATTTTCGCAGTTCTGATGCTCGAAACGAATAACTAGAGCGGCCTAGGGGAAAAGTACGCATACCGTTGTAATCGGGCGAGTTTCTACTTTCAGATGCATCAGAAATTTTGCGGATTGGTCAATCCGTTCGCGAGATATGGCAGTTTGGAAGTAAGAAACGCTTGAGAAACTCAAAATTTTCGAAGTCCTGATGCTCGAAACGATTAACTAGAACGGCCTAGGGTAAAAGTACGCATACCGTTGTAATCGGGCGAGTTTCTACTTTCAGATGCAACAGAAATTTTGCGGATTGGTCAATCCGTTCGCGAGATATGGCAGTTTGGAGGTAAGAAACTCTTGAGAAACTCAAAATTTTCGCAGTTCTGGTGCTCGACAAGCATAACTAGAACGGTCTATGGGAAAAGTACGCATACCGTTGTAATCGGGCGAATTTCTACTTTCAGATGCAACAGAAATTTTGCGGATTAGTCAATCCGTTCGCGAGATATGGCAGTTTGGAGGTAAGAAACGCTTGAGAAACTCAAAATTTTCGCAGTTCTGATGCTCGAAACGAATAACTAGAACGGCCTAGGGGAACACTACACCTACCGTTGTAATCGCGCGAATTTCTACTTTCAGATGCAACAGAAATTTTGCGGATTGGTCAATCCGTTCGCGAGATATGGCAGTTTGGAGGTAAGAAACGGTTGAGAAACTCAAAATTTTCACAGTTCTGATGCTCGAAACGAATAACCAGTACGGCCTAGGGGAAAAGTACGCATACCGTTGTAATCGGGCGAGTTTCTACTTTCAGATGCAACAGAAATTTTGCGGATTGGTCAATCCGTTCGCGAGATATGGCAGTTTGGAGGTAAGAAACGCTTGAGAAACTCAAAATTTTCGCAGTTCTGATGCTCGAAACGAGTAACTAGAACCGACTAGGGGAAAAGTGCGCATACCGTTGTAATCGGGCGAATTTCTACTTTCAGATGCAACAGAAATTTTGCGGATTGGTCAATCCGTTCGCGAGATATGGCAGTTTGGAGGTAAGAAACGGTTGAGAAACTCAAAATTTTCACAGTTCTGATGCTCGAAACGAATAACCAGTACGGCCTAGGGGAAGAGTACGCATACCGTTGTAATCGGGCGAGTTTCTACTTTCAGATGCAACAGAAATTTTGCGGATTGGTCAATCCGTTCGCGAGATATGGCAGTTTGGAAGTAAGAAACGCTTGAGAAACTCAAAATTTTCGCAGTTCTGATGCTCGACAAGCATAGCTAGAACGGTCTAGGGGAAAAGTACGCATACCGTTGTAATCGGGCGACTTTCTACTTTCAGATGCAACAGAAATTTTGCGGATTGGTCAATCCGTTCGCGAGATATGGCAGTTTGTAGGTAAGAAACGCTTGAGAAACTCAACATTTTCGCAGTTCTGATGCTCGAAACGAATAACTAGAACGGCCTAGGGGAAAAGTACGCATTCCGTTGTAAACGGGCGAGTTTCTACCTTCAGATGCAACAGAAATTTTGCGGATTGCTCAATCCGTTCGCGAGGTATGGCAAATTGGAAGTAAGAAACGCTTGAAAAACTCAAAATTTTCGCAGTTCTGATGCTCGAAACGAATAACTAGAACGGACTAGGGGAAAAGTACGCATACCGTTGTAATCGGGCGAGTTTCTACTTTCAGATGCAACAGAAATTTTGCGGATTGGTCAATCCGTTCGCGAGATATGGCAGTTTGGATGTATGAAACACTTGAGAAACACAAAATTTTCGCAGTTCTGATGCTCGAAACGAATAACTAGAGCGGCCTAGGGGAAAAGTACGCATACCGTTGTAATCGGGCGAGTTTCTACTTTCAGATGCATCAGAAATTTTGCGGATTGGTCAATCCGTTCGCGAGATATGGCAGTTTGGAAGTAAGAAACGCTTGAGAAACTCAAAATTTTCGAAGTCCTGATGCTCGAAACGATTAACTAGAACGGCCTAGGGTAAAAGTACGCATACCGTTGTAATCGGGCGAGTTTCTACTTTCAGATGCAACAGAAATTTTGCGGATTGGTCAATCCGTTCGCGAGATATGGCAGTTTGGAGGTAAGAAACTCTTGAGAAACTCAAAATTTTCGCAGTTCTGGTGCTCGACAAGCATAACTAGAACGGTCTATGGGAAAAGTACGCATACCGTTGTAATCGGGCGAATTTCTACTTTCAGATGCAACAGAAATTTTGCGGATTAGTCAATCCGTTCGCGAGATATGGCAGTTTGGATGTAAGAAACGCTTGAGAAACTCAAAATTTTCGCAGTTCTGATGCTCGAAACGAATAACTAGAACGGCCTAGGGGAACACTACACCTACCGTTGTAATCGGGCGAGTTTCTACTTTCAGATGCAACAGAAATTTTACGGATTGGTCAATCCGTTCGCGAGATATGGCAGTTTGGAGGTAAGAAACGCTTGAGAAACTCAAAATTTTCGCAGTTCTGATGCTCGACAAGCATAACCAGAACGTTCTAGGGGAAAAGTACGAATACCGTTGTAACCGAGCGACTTTCTACTTTCAGATGCAACAGAAATTTTGCGGATTGGTCAATCCGTTCGCGAGATATGGCAGTTTGGAGGTAAGAAACGCTTGAGAAACTCAAAATTTTCGCAGTTCTGATGCTCGACAAGCATAACTAGAGCGGTCTAGGGGAAAAGTACGCATACCCTTGTAATCGCGCGAATTTCTACTTTCAGATGCAACAGAAATTTTGCGGATTGGTCAATCCGTTCGCGAGATATGGCAGTTTGGAGGTAAGAAACGGTTGAGAAACTCAAAATTTTCACAGTTCTGATGCTCGAAACGAATAACCAGTACGGCCTAGGGGAAAAGTACGCATACCGTTGTAATTGGGCGAGTTTCTACTTTCAGATGCAACAGAAATTTTGCGGATTGGTCAATCCGTTCGCGAGATATGGCAGTTTGGAGGTAAGAAACGCTTGAGAAACTCAAAATTTTCGCAGTTCTGATGCTCGAAACGAGTAACTAGAACCGACTAGGGGAAAAGTGCGCATACCGTTGTAATCGGGCGAATTTCTACTTTCAGATGCAACAGAAATTTTGCGGATTGGTCAATCCGTTCGCGAGATATGGCAGTTTGTAGGTAAGAAACGCTTGAGAAACTCAACATTTTCACAGTTCTGATGCTCGACAAGCATAACTAGAACGTTCTAGGGGAAAAGTACGCATACCGTTGTAATCGGGCGACTTTCTACTTTCAGATGCAACAGAAATTTTGCGGATTGGTCAATCCGTTCGCGAGATATGGCAGTTTGGAGGTAAGAAACGCTTGAGAAACTCAAAATTTTCGCAGTTCTGATGCTCGACAAGCATAACTAGAGCGGTCTAGGGGAAAAGTACGCATACCGTTGTAATCGGGCGACTTTCTACTTTCAGATGCAACAGAAATTTTACGGATTGGTCAATCCGTTCGCGAGATATGGCAGTTTGTAGGTAAGAAACGCTTGAGAAACTCAACATTTTCGCAGTTCTGATGCTCGAAACGAATAACTAGAACGGTCTAGGGGAAAAGTACGCACACCGTTGTAATCGGGCGAATTTCTACTTTCAGATGCAACAGAAATTTTGCGGATTGGTCAATCCGTTCGCGAGAAATGGCAGTTTGTAGGTAAGAAACGCTTGAGAAACTCAACATTTTCGCAGTTCTGATGCTCGAAACGAATAACTAGAACGGCCTAGGGGAAAAGTACGCATACCGTTGTAATCGGGCGAGTTTCTACTTTCAGATGCAACAGAAATTTTACGGATTGGTCAATCCGTTCGCGAGATATGGCAGTTTGGAGGTAAGAAACGCTTGAGAAACTCAAAATTTTCGCAGTTCTGATGCTCGACTAGCATAACTAGAACGTTCTAGGGGAAAAGTACGCATACCGTTGTAATCGGGCGACTTTCTTCTTTCAGATGCAACAGAAATTTTGCGGATTGGTCAATCCGTTCGCGAGATATGGCAGTTTGGAGGTAAGAAACGGTTGAGAAACTCAAAATTTTCACAGTTCTGATGCTCGAAACGAATAACCAGTACGGCCTAGGGGAAAAGTACGCATACCGTTGTAATCGGGCGAGTTTCTACTTTCAGATGCAACAGAAATTTTGCGGATTGGTCAATCCGTTCGCGAGATATGGCAGTTTGGAGGTAAGAAACGCTTGAGAAACTCAAAATTTTCGCAGTTCTGATGCTCGAAACGAGTAACTAGAACAGACTAGGGGAAAAGTGCGCATACCGTTGTAATCGGGCGAATTTCTACTTTCAGATGCAACAGAAATTTTGCGGATTGGTCAATCCGTTCGCGAGATATGGCAGTTTGTAGGTAAGAAACGCTTGAGAAACTCAACATTTTCGCAGTTCTGATGCTCGAAACGAATAACTAGAACGGCCTAAGGGAAAACTACATCTACCGTTGTAATCGGGCGAGTTTCTACTTTCAGATGCAACAGAAATTTTGCGGATTGGTCAATCCGTTCGCGAGATATGGCAGTTTGGAGGTAAGAAACGCTTGAGAAACTCAAAATTTTCGCAGTTCTGATGCTCGAAACGAGTAACTAGAACCGACTAGGGGAAAAGTGCGCATACCGTTGTAATCGGGCGAATTTCTACTTTCAGATGCAACAGAAATTTTGCGGATTGGTCAATCCGTTCGCGAGATATGGCAGTTTGTAGGTAAGAAACGCTTGAGAAACTCAACATTTTCGCAGTTCTGATGCTCGAAACGAATAACTAGAACGGCCTAAGGGAAAACTACATCTACCGTTGTAATCGGGCGAGTTTCTACTTTCAAATGCAACAGAAATTTTGAGGATTGGTCAATCCGTTCGCGAGATATGGCAGTTTGGAGGTAAGAAACGGTTGAGAAACTCAAAATTTTCACAGTTCTGATGCTCGAAACGAATAACCAGTACGGCCTAGGGGAAGAGTACGCATACCGTTGTAATCGGGCGAGTTTCTACTTTCAGATGCAACAGAAATTTTGCGGATTGGTCAATCCGTTCGCGAGATATGGCAGTTTGGAGGTAAGAAACGCTTGAGAAACTCAAAATTTTCGCAGTTCTGATGCTCGACAAGCATAGCTAGAACGGTCTAGGGGAAAAGTACGCATACCGTTGTAATCGGGCGACTTTCTACTTTCAGATGCAACTGAAATTTTGCGGATTGGTCAATCCGTTCGCGAGATACGGCAGTTTGGAGGTAAGAAACGGTTGAGAAACTCAAAATTTTCACAGTTCTGATGCTCGAAACGAATAACCAGAACGGCCTAGGGGAAAAGTACGCATACCGTTGTAATCTGGCGAGTTTCTACTTTCAGATGCATCAGAAATTTTGCGGATTGGTCAATCCGTTCGCGAGATATGGCAGTTTGGAAGTAAGAAACGCTAGAGAAACTCAAAATTTTCGCAGTTCTGATGCTCGAAACGATTAACTAGAACGGCCTAGGGGAAAAGCACGCATACCGTTGTAATCGGGCGAGTTTCTACTTTCAGATGCAACAGAAATTTTGCGGATTGGTCAATCCGTTCGCGAGATATGGCGGTTTGGAAGTAAGAAACGCTTGAGAAACTCAAAATTTTCGCAGTTCTGATGCTCGAAACGAATAACTAGAACGGCCTAGGGGAAAAGTACGCATACCGTTGTAAACGGGCGAGTTTCTACCTTCAGATGCAACAGAAATTTTGCGGATTGCTCAATCCGTTCGCGAGGTATGGCAAATTGGAAGTAAGAAACGCTTGAAAAACTCAAAATTTTCGCAGTTCTGATGCTCGAAACGAATAACTAGAACGGACTAGGGGAAAAGTACGCATACCGTTGTAATCGGGCGAGTTTCTACTTTCAGATGCAACAGAAATTTTGCGGATTGGTCAATCCGTTCGCGAGATATGGCAGTTTGTAGGTAAGAAACGCTCGAGAAACTCAAAATTTTCGCAGTTCTGATGCTCGAAACGAATAACTAGAACGGCCTAGGGGAAAAGTAGGCATACCGTTGTAATCGGGCGAGTTTGTACTTTCAGATGCAACAGAAATTTTGCGGATTGGTCAATCCGTTCGCGAGATATGGCAGTTTGGAAGTAAGAAACGCTTGAGAAACTCAAAATTTTCGCAGTTCTGATGCTCGAAACGAATAACTAGAACGGACTAGGGGAAAAGTACGCATACCGTTGTAATCGGGCGAGTTTCTACTTTCAGATGCAACAGAAATTTTGCGGATTGGTCAATCCGTTCGCGAGATATGGCAGTTTGGAAGTATGAAACACTTGAGAAACACAAAATTTTCGCAGTTCTCATGCTCGAAACGAATAACTACAACGGCCTACGGGAAAAGTACGCATACCGTTGTAATCGGGCGAGTTTCTACTTTCAGATGCAACAGAAATTTTGCGGATTGGTCAATCCGTTCGCGAGATATGGCAGTTTGGAAGTAAGAAACGCTTGAGAAACTCAAAATTTTCGCAGTTCTGATGCTCGAAACGATTAACTAGAACGGCCTAGGGGAAAAGTACGCATACCGTTGTAATCGGGCGAGTTTCTACTTTCAGATGCAACAGAAATTTTGCGGATTGGTCAATCCGTTCGCGAGATATGGCAGTTTGGAAGTATGAAACACTTGAGAAACACAAAATTTTCGCAGTTCTCATGCTCGAAACGAATAACTACAACGGCCTACGGGAAAAGTACGCATACCGTTGTAATCGGGCGAGTTTCTACTTTCAGATGCAACAGAAATTTTGCGGATTGGTCAATCCGTTCGCGAGATATGGCAGTTTGGAAGTAAGAAACGCTTGAGAAACTCAAAATTTTCGCAGTTCTGATGCTCGAAACGATTAACTAGAACGGCCTAGGGGAAAAGTACGCATACCGTTGTAATCGGGCGAGTTTCTACTTTCAGATGCAACAGAAATTTTGCGGATTGGTCAATCCGTTCGCGAGATATGGCGGTTTGGAAGTAAGAAACGCTTGAGAAACTCAAAATTTTCGCAGTTCTGATGCTCGAAACGAATAACTAGAACGGCCTAGGGGAAAAGTACGCATACCGTTGTAAACGGGCGAGTTTCTACCTTCAGATGCAACAGAAATTTTGCGAATTGCTCAATCCGTTCGCGAGGTATGGCAATTTGGAAGTAAGAAACGCTTGAAAAACTCAAAATTTTCGCAGTTCTGATGCTCGAAACGAATAACTAGAACGGCCTAGGGGAAAAGTACGCATACCGTTGTAATCGGGCGAGTTTCTACTTTCAGATGCAACAGATATTTTGCGGATTGGTCAATCCGTTCGCGAGATATGGCAGTTTGGAAGTATGAAACACTTGAGAAACACAAAATTTTCGCAGTTCTCATGCTCGAAACGAATAACTACAACGGCCTACGGGAAAAGTACGCATACCGTTGTAATCGGGCGAGTTTCTACTTTCAGATGCAACAGAAATTTTGCGGATTGGTCAATCCGTTCGCGAGATATGGCAGTTTGGAAGTAAGAAACGCTTGAGAAACTCAAAATTTTCGCAGTTCTGATGCTCGAAACGATTAACTAGAACGGCCTAGGGGAAAAGTACGCATACCGTTGTAATCGGGCGAGTTTCTACTTTCAGATGCAACAGAAATTTTGCGGATTGGTCAATCCGTTCGCGAGATATGGCGGTTTGGAAGTAAGAAACGCTTGAGAAACTCAAAATTTTCGCAGTTCTGATGCTCGAAACGAATAACTAGAACGGCCTAGAGGAAAAGTACGCATACCGTTGTAAACGGGCGAGTTTCTACCTTCAGATGCAACAGAAATTTTGCGAATTGCTCAATCCGTTCGCGAGATATGGCAGTTTGGAGGTAAGAAACGCTTGAGAAACTCAAAATTTTCGCAGTTCTGATGCTCGACAAGCATAACCAGAACGTTCTAGGGGAAAAGTACGCATACCGTTGTAATCGGGAGACTTTCTACTTTCAGATGCAACAGAAATTTTGCGGATTGGTCAATCCGTTCGCGAGATATGGCAGTTTGGAGGTAAGAAACGCTTGAGAAACTCAACATTTTCGCAGTTCTGATGATCGAAACGAATAACTAGAACGGTCTAGGGGAAAAGTACGCACACCGTTGTAATCCGGCGAATTTCTACTTTCAGATGCAACAGAAATTTTGCGGATTGGTCAATCCGTTCGCGAGATATGGCAGTTTGTAGGTAAGAAACGCTTGAGAAACTCAACATTTTCGCAGTTCTGATGCTCGAAACGAATAACTAGAACGGCCTAGGGGAAAAGTACGCATACCGTTGTAATCGGGCGAGTTTCTACTTTCAGATGCAACAGAAATTTTGCGGATTGGTCAATCCATTCGCGAGATATGGCAGTTTGGAGGTAAGAAACGCTTGAGAAACTCAAAATTTTCGCAGTTCTGATGCTCGACAAGCATAATTAGAGCGGTCTAGGGGAAAAGTACGCATACCGTTGTAATCGGGCGACTTTCTACTTTCAGATGCAACAGAAATTTTGCGGATTGGTCAATCCGTTCGCGAGATATGGCAGTTTGGAGGTAAGAAACGCTTGAGAAACTCAAAATTTTCGCAGTTCTGATGCTCGAAACGAGTAACTAGATCCGACCAGGGGAAAAGCGCGCATACCGTTGTAATCGGGCGAATTTCTACTTTCAGATGCAACAGAAATTTTGCGGATTGGTCAATCCGTTCGCGAGATATGGCAGTTTGTAGGTAAGAAACGCTTGAGAAACTCAACATTTTCGCAGTTCTGATGCTCGAAACGAATAACTAGAACGGCCTAAGGGAAAACTACATCTACCGTTGTAATCGGGCGAGTTTCTACTTTCAGATGCAACAGAAATTTTGCGGATTGGTCAATCCGTTCGCGAGATATGGCAGTTTGGAGGTAAGAAACGCTTGAGAAACTCAAAATTTTCGCAGTTCTGATGCTCGACAAGCATAACCAGAACGTTCTAGGGGAAAAGTACGCATACCGTTGTAATCGGGCGACTTTCTACTTTCAGATGCAACAGAAATTTTGCGGATTGGTCAATCCGTTCGCGAGATATGGCAGTTTGGAGGTAAGAAACGCTTGAGAAACTCAAAATTTTCGCAGTTCTGATGCTCGACAAGCATAGCTAGAACGGTCTAGGGGAATAGTACGCATACCGTTGTAATCGGGCGACTTTCTACTTTCAGATGCAACAGAAATTTTGCGGATTGGTCAATCCGTTCGCGAGATATGGCAGTTTGGAGGTAAGAAACGCTTGAGAAACTCAACATTTTCGCAGTTCTGATGCTCGAAACGAATAACCAGAACGGCCTAGGGGAAAAGTACGCATACCGTTGTAATCTGGCGAGTTTCTACTTTCAGATGCATCAGAAATTTTGCGGATTGGTCAATCCGTTCGCGAAATATGGCAGTTTGGAAGTAAGAAACGCTTGAGAAACTCAAAATTTTCGCAGTTCTGATGCTCGAAACGATTAACTAGAACGGGCTAGGGGAAAAGTACGCATACCGTTGTAATCGGGCGAGTTTCTACTTTCAGATGCAACAGAAATTTTGCGGATTGGTCAATCCGTTCGCGAGATATGGCGGTTTGGAAGTAAGAAACGCTTGAGAATCTCAAAATTTTCGCAGTTCTGATGCTCGAAACGATTAACTAGAACGGCCTAGGGGAAAAGTACGCATACCGTTGTAATCGGGCGAGTTTCTACTTTCAGATGCAACAGAAATTTTGCGGATTGGTCAATCCGTTCGCGAGATATGGCAGTTTGGAGGTAAGAAACGCTTGAGAAACTCAAAATTTTCGCAGTTCTGATGCTCGAAACGAATAACTAGAACGGCCTAGGGGAAAAGTACGCATACCGTTGTAATCGGGCGAATTTCTACTTTCAGATGCAACAGAAATTTTGCGGATTGGTCAATCCGTTCGCGAGATATGGCAGTTTGGAGGTAAGAAACGCTTGAGAAACTCAAAATTTTCGCAGTTCTGATGCTCGAAACGAATAACCACAACGGACTAGGGGAAAAGTACGCATACCGTTGTAATCGGGCGAGTTTCTACTTTCAGATGCAACAGAAATTTTGCGGATTGGTCAATCCGTTCGCGAGATATGGCAGTTTGGAGGTAAGAAACGCTTGAGAAACTCAAAATTTTCGCAGTTCTGATGCTCGAAACGAATAACCACAACGGACTAGGGGAAAAGTACGCATACCGTTGTAATCGGGCGAGTTTCTACTTTCAGATGCAACAGAAATTTTGCGGATTGGTCAAACCGTTCGCGAGATATGGCAGTTTGGAAGTAAGAAACGCTTGAGAAACTCAAAATTTTCGCAGTTCTGATGCTCGAAACGAATAACTAGAACGGCCTAGGGGAAAAGTACGCATACCGTTGTAATCGGGCGAGTTTCTACTTTCAGATGCAACAGAAATTTTGCGGATTGGTCAATCCGTTCGCGAGATATGGCAGTTTGGAAGTAAGAAACGCTTGAGAAACTCAAAATTTTCGCAGTTCTGATGCTCGACAAGCATAACTAGAACGTTCTAGGGGAAAAGTACGAATACCGTTGTAATCGGGCGACTTTCTACTTTCAGATGCAACAGAAATTTTGCGGATTGGTCAATCCGTTCGCGAGATATGGCAGTTTGGAGGTAAGAAACGCTTGAGAAACTCAAAATTTTCGCAGTTCTGATGCTCGAAACGAGTAACTAGAACCGACTAGGGGAAAAGTGCGCATACCGTTGTAATCGGGCGAATTTCTACTTTCAGATGCAACAGAAATTTTGCGGATTGGTCAATCCGTTCGCGAGATATGGCAGTTTGGAGGTAAGAAACGCTTGAGAAACTCAAAATTTTCGCAGTTCTGATGCTCGAAACGAATAACCACAACGGACTAGGGGAAAAGTACGCATACCGTTGTAATCGGGCGAGTTTCTACTTTCAGATGCAACAGAAATTTTGCGGATTGGTCAAACCGTTCGCGAGATATGGCAGTTTGGAAGTAAGAAACGCTTGAGAAACTCAAAATTTTCGCAGTTCTGATGCTCGAAACGAATAACTAGAACGGACTTGGGGAAACGTACGCATACCGTTGTAATCGGGCGAGTTTCTACTTTCAGATGCAACAGAAATTTTGCGGATTGGTCAATCCGTTCGCGAGATATGGCAGTTTGGAGGCAAGAAACGGTCGAGAAATTCAAAATTATCACAGTTCTGATACTCGAAACGAATAACCAGAACGGCCTAGGGGAAAAGTACGCATACCGTTGTAATCGGGCGAGTTTCTACTTTCAGATGCAACAGAAATTTTGCGGATTGGTCAATCCGTTCGCGAGATATGGCAGTTTGGAGGTAAGAAACGCTTGAGAAACTCAAAATTTTCGCAGTTCTGATGCTCGACAAGCATAACCAGAACGTTCTAGGGGAAAAGTACGCATAACGTTGTAATCGGGCGACTTTCTACTTTCAGATGCAACAGAAATTTTGCGGATTGGTCAATCCGTTCGCGAGATATGGCAGTTTGGAGGTAAGAAACGCTTGAGAAACTCAAAATTTTCGCAGTTCTGATGCTCGACAAGCATAACTAGAGCGGTCTAGGGGAAAAGTACGCATACCGTTGTAATCGGGCGAATTTCTACTTTCAGATGCAACAGAAATTTTGCGGATTGGTCAATCCGTTCGCGAGATATGGCAGTTTGGAGGTAAGAAACGGTTGAGAAACTCAAAATTTTCACAGTTCTGATGCTCGAAACGAATAACCAGTACGGCCTAGGGGAAAAGTACGCATACCGTTGTAATTGGGCGAGTTTCTACTTTCAGATGCAACAGAAATTTTGCGGATTGGTCAATCCGTTCGCGAGATATGGCAGTTTGGAGGTAAGAAACGCTTGAGAAACTCAACATTTTCGCAGTTCTGATGCTCGAAACGAATAAATAGAACGGTCTAGGGGAAAAGTACGCACACCGTTGTAATCCGGCGAATTTCTACTTTCAGATGCAACAGAAATTTTGCGGATTGGTCAATCCGTTCGCGAGATATGGCAGTTTGTAGGTAAGAAACGCTTGAGAAACTCAACATTTTCGCAGTTCTGATGCTCGAAACGAATAACTAGAACGGCCTAGGGGAAAAGTACGCATACCGTTGTAATCGGGCGAGTTTCTACTTTCAGATGCAACAGAAATTTTACGGATTGGTCAATCCGTTCGCGAGATATGGCAGTTTGGAGGTAAGAAACGCTTGAGAAACTCAAAATTTTCGCAGTTCTGATGCTCGACAAGCATAACTAGAGCGGTCTAGGGGAAAAGTACGCATACCGTTGTAATCGGGCGACTTTCTACTTTCAGATGCAACAGAAATTTTGCGGATTGGTCAATCCGTTCGCGAGATATGGCAGTTTGGAGGTAAGAAACGGTTGAGAAACTCAAAATTTTCACAGTTCTGATGCTCGAAACGAATAACTAGAACGGCCTAGGGGAAAAGTACGCATACCGTTGTAATCGGGCGAGTTTCTACTTTCAGATGCAACAGAAATTTTGCGGATTGGTCAATCCGTTCGCGAGATATGGCAGTTTGGAGGTAAGAAACGCTTGAGAAACTCAAAATTTTCGCAGTTCTGATGCTCGAAACGAGTAACTAGAACCGACCAGGGGAAAAGTGCGCATACCGTTGTAATCGGGCGAATTTCTACTTTCAGATGCAACAGAAATTTTGCGGATTGGTCAATCCGTTCGCGAGATATGGCAGTTTGTAGGTAAGAAACGCTTGAGAAACTCAACATTTTCGCAGTTCTGATGCTCGAAACGAATAACTAGAACGGCCTAAGGGAAAACTACATCTACCGTTGTAGTCGGGCGAGTTTCTACTTTCAGATGCAACAGAAATTTTGCGGATTGGTCAATCCGTTCGCGAGATATGGCAGTTTGGAGGTAAGAAACGCTTGAGAAACTCAAAATTTTCGCAGTTCTGATGCTCGACAAGCATAACCAGAACGTTCTAGGGGAAAAGTACGCATACCGTTGTAATCGGGCGACTTTCTACTTTCAGATGCAACAGAAATTTTGCGGATTGGTCAATCCGTTCGCGAGATATGGCAGTTTGGAGGTAAGAAACGCTTGAGAAACTCAAAATTTTCGCAGTTCTGATGCTCGACAAGCATAGCTAGAACGGTCTAGGGGAATAGTACGCATACCGTTGTAATCGGGCGACTTTCTACTTTCAGATGCAACAGAAATATTGCGGATTGGTCAATCCGTTCGCGAGATATGGCAGTTTGTAGGTAAGAAACGCTTGAGAAACTCAACATTTTCGCAGTTCTGGTGCTCGAAACGAATAACAAGAACGGCCTAGGGGAAAACTACACCTACCGTTGTAATCGGGCGAGTTTCTACTTTCAGATGCAACAGAAATTTTGCGGATTGGTCAATCCGTTCGCGAGATGTGGCAGTTTGGAAGTAAGAAACGCTTGAGAAACTCAAAATTTTCGCAGTTCTGATGCTCGACAAGCATAACTAGAACGGTCTAGGGGAAAAGTACGCATACCGTTGTAATCGGGCGAATTTCTACTTTCAGATGCAACAGAAATTTTACGGATTGGTCAATCCGTTCGCGAGATATGGCAGTTTGGAGGTAAGAAACGCTTGAGAAACTCAAAATTTTCGCAGTTCTGATGCTCGACAAGCATAACTAGAACGTTCTAGGGGAAAAGTACGCATACCGTTGTAATCGGGCGACTTTCTACTTTCAGATGCAACAGAAATTTTGCGGATTGGTCAATCCGTTCGCGAGATACGGCAGTTTGGAGGTAAGAAACGGTTGAGAAACTCAAAATTTACACAGTTCTGATGCTCGAAACGAATAACCAGAACGGCCTAGGGGAAAAGTACGCATACCGTTGTAATCTGGCGAGTTTCTACTTTCAGATGCATCAGAAATTTTGCGGATTGGTCAATCCGTTCGCGAAATATGGCAGTTTGGAAGTAAGAAACGCTTGAGAATCTCAAAATTTTCGCAGTTCTGATGCTCGAAACGATTAACTAGAACGGCCTAGGGGAAAAGTACGCATACCGTTGTAATCGGGCGAGTTTCTACTTTCAGATGCAACAGAAATTTTGCGGATTGGTCAATCCGTTCGCGAGATATGGCAGTTTGGAGGTAAGAAACGCTTGAGAAACTCAAAATTTTCGCAGTTCTGATGCTCGAAACGAATAACTAGAACGGCCTAGGGGAAAAGTACGCATACCGTTGTAATCGGGCGAGTTTCTACTTTCAGATGCAACAGAAATTTTACGGATTGGTCAATCCGTTCGCGAGATATGGCAGTTTGGAGGTAAGAAACGCTTGAGAAACTCAAAATTTTCGCAGTTCTGATGCTCGACAAGCATAACTAGAGCGGTCTAGGGGAAAAGTACGCATACCGTTGTAATCGGGCGACTTTCTACTTTCAGATGCAACAGAAATTTTGCGGATTGGTCAATCCGTTCGCGAGATATGGCAGTTTGGAGGTAAGAAACGGTTGAGAAACTCAAAATTTTCACAGTTCTGATGCTCGAAACGAATAACCAGTACGGCCTAGGGGGAAAGTACGCATACCGTTGTAATCGGGCGAGTTTCTACTTTCAGATGCAACAGAAATTTTGCGGATTGGTCAATCCGTTCGCGAGATATGGCAGTTTGGAGGTAAGAAACGCTTGAGAAACTCAAAATTTTCGCAGTTCTGATGCTCGAAACGAGTAACTAGAACCGACCAGGGGAAAAGTGCGCATACCGTTGTAATCGGGCGAATTTCTACTTTCAGATGCAACAGAAATTTTGCGGATTGGTCAATCCGTTCGCGAGATATGGCAGTTTGTAGGTAAGAAACGCTTGAGAAACTCAACATTTTCGCAGTTCTGATGCTCGAAACGAATAACTAGAACGGCCTAAGGGAAAACTACATCTACCGTTGTAATCGGGCGAGTTTCTACTTTCAGATGCAACAGAAATTTTGCGGATTGGTCAATCCGTTCGCGAGATATGGCAGTTTGGAGGTAAGAAACGCTTGAGAAACTCAAAATTTTCGCAGTTCTGATGCTCGACAAGCATAACCAGAACGTTCTAGGGGAAAAGTACGCATACCGTTGTAATCGGGCGACTTTCTACTTTCAGATGCAACAGAAATTTTGCGGATTGGTCAATCCGTTCGCGAGATATGGCAGTTTGGAGGTAAGAAACGCTTGAGAAACTCAAAATTTTCGCAGTTCTGATGCTCGAAACGAATAACTAGAACGGCCTAGGGGAAAAGTACGCATACCGTTGTAATCGGGCGAGTTTCTACTTTCAGATGCAACAGAAATTTTGCGGATTGGTCAATCCGTTCGCGAGATATGGCAGTTTGGAGGTAAGAAACGCTTGAGAAACTCAAAATTTTCGCAGTTCGGATGCTCGAAACGAATAACTAGAACGGCCTAGGGGAAAAGTACGCATACCGTTGTAATCGGGCGAGTTTCTACTTTCAGATGCAACAGAAATTTTGCGGATTGGTCAATCCGTTCGCGAGATATGGCAGTTTGGAGGTAAGAAACGCTTGAGAAACTCAAAATTTTCGCAGTTCGGATGCTCGAAACGAATAACTAGAACGGCCTAGGGGAAAAGTACGCATACCGTTGTAATCGGGTGAGTTTCTACTTTCAGATGCAACAGAAATTTTGCGGATTAGTCAATCCGTTCGCGAGATATGGCAGTTTGGAGGTAAGAAACGCTTGAGAAACTCAAAATTTTCGCAGTTCTGATGCTCGAAACGAATAACCAGAACGGACTAGGGGAAAAGTACGCATACCGTTGTAATCGGGCGTGTTTCTACTTTCAGATGCAACAGAAATTTTGCGGCTTGGTCAATCCGTTCGCGAGATATGGCAGTTTGTAGGTAAGAAACGCTTGAGAAACTCAACATTTTCGCAGTTCTGATGCTCGAAACGAATAACTAGGACGGTCTAGGGGAAAAGTAGGCATACCGTTGTAATCGGGCGAGTTTGTACTTTCAGATGCAACAGAAATTTTGCGGATTGGTCAATCCGTTCGCGAGATATGGCAGTTTGGAAGTAAGAAACGCTTGAGAAACTCAAAATTTTCGCAGTTCTGATGCTCGAAACGAATAACTAGAACGGACTAGGGGAAAAGTACGCATACCGTTGTAATCGGGCGAGTTTCTACTTTCAGATGCAACAGAAATTTTGCGGATTGGTCAATCCGTTCGCGAGATATGGCAGTTTGGAGGTAAGAAACGCTTGAGAAACTCAAAATTTTCGCAGTTCTGATGCTCGAAACGAATAACTAGAACGGCCTAGGGGAAAAGTACGCATACCGTTGTAATCGGGTGAGTTTCTACTTTCAGATGCAACAGAAATTTTGCGGATTAGTCAATCCGTTCGCGAGATATTTCAGTTTGGAGGTAAGAAACGCTTGAAAATCTCAAAATTTTCGCAGTTCTGATGCTCGAAACGAATAACCAGAACGGACTAGGGGAAAAGTACGCATACCGTTGTAATCGGGCGAGTTTCTACTTTCAGATGCAACAGAAATTTTGCGGATTGGTCAATCCGTTCACGAGATATGGCAGTTTGGAAGTAAGAAACGCTTGAGAAACTCAAAATTTTCGCAGTTCTGATGCTCGAAACGAATAACTAGAACGGCCTAGGGGAAAAGTACGCATACCGTTGTAATCGGGCGAGTTTCTACTTTCAGATGCAACAGAAATTTTGCGGATTGGTCAATCCGTTCGCGAGATATGGCAGTTTGGAAGTATGAAACACTTGAGAAACACAAAATTTTCGCAGTTCTCATGCTCGAAACGAATAACTACAACGGCCTACGGGAAAAGTACGCATACCGTTGTAATCGGGCGAGTTTCTACTTTCAGATGCAACAGAAATTTTGCGGATAGGTCAATCCGTTCGCGAGATATGGCAGTTTGGAAGTAAGAAACGCTTGAGAAACTCAAAATTTTCGCAGTTCTGATGCTCGAAACGAATAACTAGAACGGCCTAGGGGAAAAGTACGCATACCGTTGTAAAGGGGCGAGTCTCTACCTTCAGATGCAACAGAAATTTTGCGGATTGCTCAATCCGTTCGCGAGGTATGGCAATTTGGAAGTAAGAAACGCTTGAAAAACTCAAAATTTTCGCAGTTCTGATGCTCGAAACGAATAACTAGAACGGACTAGGGGAAAAGTACGCATACAGTTGTAATCGGGCGAGTTTCTACTTTCAGATGCAACAGAAATTTTGCGGATTGGTCAATCCGTTCGCGAGATATGGCAGTTTGGAAGTAAGAAACGCTTGAGAAACTCAAAATTTTCGCAGTTCTGATGCTCGAAACGATTAACTAGAACGGCCTAGGGGAAAAGTACGCATACCGTTGTAATCGGGCGAGTTTCTACTTTCAGATGCAACAGAAATTTTGCGGATTGGTCAATCCGTTCGCGAGATATGGCGGTTTGGAAGTAAGAAACGCTTGAGAAACTCAAAATTTTCGCAGTTCTGATGCTCGAAACGAATAACTAGAACGGCCTAGGGGAAAAGTACGCATACCGTTGTAAAGGGGCGAGTTTCTACCTTCAGATGCAACAGAAATTTTGCGGATTGCTCAATCCGTTCGCGAGGTATGGCAATTTGGAAGTAAGAAACGCTTGAAAAACTCAAAATTTTCGCAGTTCTGATGCTCGAAACGAATAACTAGAACGGACTAGGGGAAAAGTACGCATACCGCTGTAATCGGGCGAGTTTCTACTTTCAGATGCAACAGAAATTTTGCGGATTGGTCAATCCGTTCGCGAGATATGGCAGTTTGGAGGTAAGAAACGCTTGAGAAACTCAAAATTTTCGCAGTTCTGATGCTCGAAACGAATAACTAGAACGGACTAGGGGACAAGTACGCATACCGTTGTAATCGGGCGAGTTTCTACTTTCAGATGCAACAGAAATTTTGCGGATTGGTCAATCCGTTCGCGAGATATGGCAGTTTGTAGGTAAGAAACGCTTGAGAAACTCAACATTTTCGCAGTTCTGATGCTCGAAACGAATAACTAGAACGGCCTAGGGGAAAAGTACGCATACCGTTGTAATCGGGCGAGTTTGTACTTTCAGATGCAACAGAAATTTTGCGGATTGGTCAATCCGTTCGCGAGATATGGCGGTTTGGAAGTAAGAAACGCTTGAGAAACTCAAAATTTTCGCAGTTCTGATGCTCGAAACGAATAACTAGAACGGACTAGGGGAAAAGTACGCATACCGTTGTAATCGGGCGAGTTTCTACTTTCAAATGCAACAGAAATTTTGCGGATTGCTCAATCCGTTCGCGAGGTATGGCAATTTGGAAGTAAGAAACGCTTGAAAAACTCAAAATTTTCGCAGTTCTGATGCTCGAAACGAATAACTAGAACGGACTAGGGGAAAAGTACGCATACCGTTGTAATCGGGCGAGTTTCTACTTTCAGATGCAACAGAAATTTTGCGGATTGGTCAATCCGTTCGCGAGATATGGCAGTTTGGAGGTAAGAAACGCTTGAGAAACTCAAAATTTTCGCAGTTCTGATGCTCGAAACGAATAACTAGAACGGACTAGGGGAAAAGTACGCATACCGTTGTAATCGGGCGAGTTTCTACTTTCAGATGCAACAGAAATTTTGCGGATTGGTCAATCCGTTCGCGAGATATGGCAGTTTGGAGGTAAGAAACGCTTGAGAAACTCAAAATTTTCGCAGTTCTGATGCTCGAAACGAATAACTAGAACGGCCTAGGGGAAAAGTACGCATACCGTTGTAATCGGGCGAGTTTCTACTTTCAGATGCAACAGAAATTTTGCGGATTGGTCATTCCGTTCACGAGATATGGCAGTTTGGAGGTAAGAAACGCTTGAGAAACTCAAAATTTTCGCAGTTCTGATGCTCGACAAGCATAACTAGAACGTTCTAGGGGAAAAGTACGCATACCGTTGTAATCGGGCGACTTTCTACTTTCAGATGCATCAGAAAGTTTGCGGATTGGTCAATCCGTTCGCGAGATATGGCAGTTTGGAAGTAAGAAACGCTTGAGAATCTCAAAATTTTCGCAGTTCTGATGCTCGAAACGATTAACTAGAACGGCCTAGGGGAAAAGTACGCATACCGTTGTAATCGGGCGAGTTTCTACTTTCAGATGCAACAGAAATTTTGCGGATTGGTCAATCCGTTCGCGAGATATGGCGGTTTGGAAGTAAGAAACGCTTGAGAAACTCAAAATTTTCGCAGTTCTGATGCTCGAAACGAATAACTAGAACGGCCTAGGGGAAAAGTACGCATACCGTTGTAATCGGGCGAGTTTCTACTTTCAGATGCAACAGAAATTTTGCGGATTGGTCAATCCGTTCGCGAGATATGGCAGTTTGGAGGTAAGAAACGCTTGAGAAACTCAAAATTTTCGCAGTTCTGATGCTCGAAACGAATAACCAGAACGGACTAGGGGAAAAGTACGCATACCGTTGTAATCGGGCGTGTTTCTACTTTCAGATGCAACAGAAATTTTGCGGATTGGTCAATCCGTTCGCGAGATATGGCAGTTTGTAGGTAAGAAACGCTTGAGAAACTCAACATTTTCGCAGTTCTGATGCTCGAAACGAATAACTAGAACGGCCTAGGGGAAAAGTACGCATACCTTTGTAATCGGGCGAGTTTCTACTTTCAGATGCAACAGAAATTTTGCGGATTGGTCAATCCGTTCGCGAGATATGGCAGTTTGGAAGTATGAAACACTTGAGAAACACAAAATTTTCGCAGTTCTCATGCTCGAAACGAATAACTACAACGGCCTACGGGAAAAGTACGCATACCGTTGTAATCGGGCGAGTTTCTACTTTCAGATGCAACGGAAATTTTGCGGATTGGTCAATCCGTTCGCGAGATATGGCAGTTTGGAAGTAAGAAACGCTTGAGAAACTCAAAATTTTCGCAGTTCTGATGCTCGAAACGATTAACTAGAACGGCCTAGGGGAAAAGTACGCATACCGTTGTAATCGGGCGAGTTTCTACTTTCAGATGCAACAGAAATTTTGCGGATTGGTCAATCCGTTCGCGAGATATGGCGGTTTGGAAGTAAGAAACGCTTGAGAATCTCAAAATTTTCGCAGTTCTGATGCTCGAAACGATTAACTAGAACGGCCTAGGGGAAAAGTACGCATACCGTTGTAATCGGGCGAGTTTCTACTTTCAGATGCAACAGAAATTTTGCGGATTGGTCAATCCGTTCGCGAGATATGGCGGTTTGGAAGTAAGAAACGCTTGAGAAACTCAAAATTTTCGCAGTTCTGATGCTCGAAACGAATAACTAGAACGGCCTAGGGGAAAAGTACGCATACCGTTGTAATCGGGCGAGTTTCTACTTTCAGATGCAACAGAAATTTTGCGGATTGGTCATTCCGTTCACGAGATATGGCTGTTTGGAGGTAAGAAACGCTTGAGAAACTCAAAATTTTCGCAGTTCTGATGCTCGACAAGCGTAACTAGAACGTTCTAGGGGAAAAGAACGCATACCGTTGTAATCGGGCGACTTTCTACTTTCAGATGCATCAGAAAGTTTGCGGATTGTTCAATCCGTTCGCGAGATATGGCAGTTTGGAAGTAAGAAACGCTTGAGAATCTCAAAATTTTCGCAGTTCTGATGCTCGAAACGATTAACTAGAACGGCCTAGGGGAAAAGTACGCATACCGTTGTAATCGGGCGAGTTTCTACTTTCAGATGCAACAGAAATTTTGCGGATTGGTCAATCCGTTCGCGAGATATGGCAGTTTGGAGGTAAGAAACGGTTGAGAAACTCAAAATTTTCACAGTTCTGATGCTCGAAACGAATAACTAGAACGGCCTAGGGGAAAAGTACGCATACCGTTGTAATCGGGCGAGTTTCTACTTTCAGATGCAACAGAAATTTTGCGGATTGGTCAATCCGTTCGCGAGATATGGCAGTTTGGAAGTATGAAACACTTGAGAAACACAAAATTTTCGCAGTTCTCATGCTCGAAACGAATAACTACAACGGCCTACGGGAAAAGTACGCATACCGTTGTAATCGGGCGAGTTTCTACTTTCAGATGCAACAGAAATTTTGCGGATTGGTCAATCCGTTCGCGAGATATGGCAGTTTGGAAGTAAGAAACGCTTGAGAAACTCAAAATTTTCGCAGTTCTGATGCTCGAAACGATTAACTAGAACGGCCTAGGGGAAAAGTACGCATACCGTTGTAATCGGGCGAGTTTCTACTTTCAGATGCAACAGAAATTTTGCGGATTGGTCAATCCGTTCGCGAGATATGGCGGTTTGGAAGTAAGGAACGCTTGAGAAACTCAAAATTTTCGCAGTTCTGATGCTCGAAACGAATAACTAGAACGGCCTAGGGGAAAAGTACGCATACCGTTGTAAAGGGGCGAGTTTCTACTTTCAGATGCAACAGAAATTTTGCGGTTTGGTCAATCCGTTCGCGAGATATGGCGGTTTGGAAGTAAGAAACGCTTGAGAAACTCAAAATTTTCGCAGTTCTGATGCTCGAAACGAATAACTAGAACGGCCTAGGGGAAAAGTACGCATACCGTTGTAATCGGGCGAGTTTCTACTTTCAGATGCAACAGAAATTTTGCGGATTGGTCAATCCGTTCGCGAGATATGGCAGTTTGGAAGTAAGAAACGCTTGAGAAACTCAAAATTTTCGCAGTTCTGATGCTCGAAACGATTAACTAGAACGGCCTAGGGGAAAAGTACGCATACCGTTGTAATCGGGCGAGTTTCTACTTTCAGATGCAACAGAAATTTTGCGGATTGGTCAATCCGTTCGCGAGATATGGCGGTTTGGAAGTAAGAAACGCTTGAGAAACTCAAAATTTTCGCAGTTCTGATGCTCGAAACGAATAACTAGAACGGCCTAGGGGAAAAGTACGCATACCGTTGTAAAGGGGCGAGTTTCTACCTTCAGATGCAACAGAAATTTTGCGGATTGCTCAATCCGTTCGCGAGGTATGGCAATTTGGAAGTAAGAAACGCTTGAAAAACTCAAAATTTTCGCAGTTCTGATGCTCGAAACGAATAACTAGAACGGACTAGGGGAAAAGTACGCATACCGTTGTAATCGGGCGAGTTTCTACTTTCAGATGCAACAGAAATTTTGCGGATTGGTCAATCCGTTCGCGAGATATGGCAGTTTGGAGGTAAGAAACGCTTGAGAAACTCAAAATTTTCGCAGTTCTGATGCTCGAAACGAATAACTAGAACGGACTAGGGGAAAAGTACGCATACCGTTGTAATCGGGCGAGTTTCTACTTTCAGATGGAACAGAAATTTTGCGGATTGGTCAATCCGTTCGCGAGATATGGCAGTTTGGAGGTAAGAAACGCTTGAGAAACTCAAAATTTTCGCAGTTCTGATGCTCGAAACGAATAACTAGAACGGCCTAGGGGAAAAGTACGCATACCGTTGTAATCAGGCGAGTTTCTACTTTCAGATGCAACAGAAATTTTGCGGATTGGTCATTCCGTTCACGAGATATGGCAGTTTGGAGGTAAGAAACGCTTGAGAAACTCAAAATTTTCGCAGTTCTGATGCTCGACAAGCATAACTAGAACGTTCTAGGGGAAAAGTACGCATACCGTTGTAATCGGGCGACTTTCTACTTTCAGATGCATCAGAAAGTTTGCGGATTGGTCAATCCGTTCGCGAGATATGGCAGTTTGGAAGTAAGAAACGCTTGAGAATCTCAAAATTTTCGCAGTTCTGATGCTCGAAACGATTAACTAGAACGGCCTAGGGGAAAAGTACGCATACCGTTGTAATCGGGCGAGTTTCTACTTTCAGATGCAGCAGAAATTTTGCGGATTGGTCAATCCGTTCGCGAGATATGGCGGTTTGGAAGTAAGAAACGCTTGAGAATCTCAAAATTTTCGCAGTTCTGATGCTCGAAACGATTAACTAGAACGGCCTAGGGGAAAAGTACGCATACCGTTGTAATCGGGCGAGTTTCTACTTTCAGATGCAACAGAAATTTTGCGGATTGGTCAATCCGTTCGCGAGATATGGCGGTTTGGAAGTAAGAAACGCTTGAGAAACTCAAAATTTTCGCAGTTCTGATGCTCGAAACGAATAACTAGAACGGCCTAGGGGAAAAGTACGCATACCGTTGTAATCGGGCGAGTTTCTACTTTCAGATGCAACAGAAATTTTGCGGATTGGTCAATCCGTTCGCGAGATATGGCAGTTTGGAGGTAAGAAACGCTTGAGAAACTCAAAATTTTCGCAGTTCTGATGCTCGAAACGAATAACCAGAACGGACTAGGGGAAAAGTACGCATACCGTTGTAATCGGGCGTGTTTCTACTTTCAGATGCAACAGAAATTTTGCGGATTGGTCAATCCGTTCGCGAGATATGGCAGTTTGTACGTAAGAAACGCTTGAGAAACTCAACATTTTCGCAGTTCTGATGCTCGAAACGAATAACTAGAACGGCCTAGGGGAAAAGTAGGCATACCGTTGTAATCGGGCGAGTTTGTACTTTCAGATGCAACAGAAATTTTGCGGATTGGTCATTCCGTTCACGAGATATGGCTATTTGGAGGTAAGAAACGCTTGAGGAACTCAAAATTTTCGCAGTTCTGATGCTCGACAAGCATAACTAGAACGTTCTAGGGGAAAAGTACGCATACCGTTGTAATCGGGCGACTTTCTACTTTCAGATGCATCAGAAAGTTTGCGGATTGTTCAATCCGTTCGCGAGATATGGCAGTTTGGAAGTAAGAAACGCTTGAGAATCTCAAAATTTTCGCAGTTCTGATGCTCGAAACGATTAACTAGAACGGCCTAGGGGAAAAGTACGCATACCGTTGTAATCGGGTGAGTTTCTACTTTCAGATGCAACAGAAATTTTGCGGATTAGTCAATCCGTTCGCGAGATATGGCTGTTTGGAGGTAAGAAACGCTTGAGAAACTCAAAATTTTCGCAGTTCTGATGCTCGAAACGATTAACTAGAACGGCCTAGGGGAAAAGTACGCATAACGTTGTAATCGGGCGAGTTTCTACTTTCAGATGCAACAGAAATTTTGCGGATTAGTCAATCCGTTCGCGAGATATGGCAGTTTGGAGGTAAGAAACGCTTGAGAAACTCAAACTTTTCGCAGTTCTGATGCTCGACAAGCATAACTAGAACGGTCTAGGGGAAAAGTACGCATACCGTTGTAATCGGGCGACTGTCTACTTTCAGATGCAACAGAAATTTTGCGGATTGGTCAATCCGTTCGCGAGATATGGCAGTTTGGAGGTAAGAAACGGTCGAGAAACTCAAAATTATCACAGTTCTGATACTCGAAACGAATAACCAGAACGGCCCAGGGGAAAAGTACGCATACCGTTGTAATCGGGCGAGTTTCTACTTTCAGATGCAACAGAAATTTTGCGGATTGGTCAATCCGTTCGCGAGATATGGCAGTTTGGAGGTAAGCAACGCTTGAGAAACCCAAAATTTTCGCAGTTCTCATGCTCGAAACGAATAACTACAACGGCCTACGGGAAAAGTACGCATACAGTTGTAATCGGGCGAGTTTCTACTGTCAGATGCAACAGAAATTTTGCGGATTGGTCAATCCGTTCGCGAGATATGGCAGTTTGGAGGTAAGAAACGCTTGAGAAACTCAAAATTTTCGCAGTTCTGATGCTCGACAAGCATAACTAGAACGGTCTAGGTGAGAAGTACGCATACCGTTGTAATCGGGCGAATTTCTACTTTCAGATGCAACAGAAATTTTGCGGATTGGTCAATCCGTTCGCGAGATATGGCAGTTTGTAGGTAAGAAACGCTTGAGAAACTCAACATTTTCGCAGTTCGGATGCTCGAAACGAATAACCAGAACGGCCGACGGGAAAAGTACGCATACCGTTGTAATCGGGCGAGTTTCTACTTTCAGATGCAACAGAAATTTTGCGGATTGGTCAATCCGTTCGCGAGATATGGCAGTTTGGAGGTAAAAAACGCTTGAGAAACTCAAAATTTTCGCAGTTCTGATGCTCGACAAGCATAACTAGAGCGGTCTAGGGGAAAAGTACGCATACCGTTGTAATCGGGCGACTTTCTACTTTCAGATGCAACATAAATTTTGCGGATTGGTCAATCCGTTCGCGAGATATGGCAGTTTGGAGGTATGAAACGGTTGAGAAACTCAAAATTTTCACAGTTCTGATGCTCGAAACGAATAACCAGAACGGCCTAGGGGAAAAGTACGCATACCGTTGTAATCGGGCGAGTTTCTACTTTCAGATGCATCAGAAATTTTGTGGATTGGTCAATCCGTTCGCGAGATATGGCAGTTTGGAAGTAAGAAACGCTTGAGAAACTCAAAATTTTCGCAGTTCTGATGCTCGACAAGCATAACTAGAACGGTCTAGGGGAAAAGTACGCATACCGTTGTAATCGGGCGACTTTCTACTTTCAGATGCAACAGAAATTTTGAGGATTGGTCAATCCGTTCGCGAGATATGGCAGTTTGGAAGTAAGAAACGCTTGAGAAACTCAAATTTTTCGCAGTTCTGATGCTCGAAACGAATAACTAGAACGGTCTAGGGGAAAAGTACGCATACCGTTGTAATCGGGCGAGTTTCTACTTTCAGATGCAACAGAAATTTTGCGGATTGGTCAATCCGTTCGCGAGATATGGCAGTTTGGAGGTAAAAAACGCTTGAGAAACTCAAAATTTTCGCAGTTCTGATGCTCGACAAGCATAACTAGAGCGGTCTAGGGGAAAAGTACGCATACCGTTGTAATCGGGCGACTTTCTACTTTCAGATGCAACAGAAATTTTGCGGATTGGTCAATCCGTTCGCGAGATATGGCAGTTTGGAGGTATGAAACGGTTGAGAAACTCAAAATTTTCACAGTTCTGATGCTCGAAACGAATAACCAGAACGGCCTAGGGGAAAAGTACGCATACCGTTGTAATCGGGCGAGTTTCTACTGTCAGATGCAACAGAAATTTTGCGGATTGGTCAATCCGTTCGCGAGATATGGCAGTTTGGAGGTAAGAAACGCTTGAGAAACTCAAAATTTTCGCAGTTCTGATGCTCGACAAGCATAACTAGAACGGTCTAGGTGAGAAGTACGCATACCGTTGTAATCGGGCGAATTTCTACTTTCAGATGCAGCAGAAATTTTGCGGATTGGTCAATCCGTTCGCGAGATATGGCAGTTTGTAGGTAAGAAACGCTTGAGAAACTCAACATTTTCGCAGTTCGGATGCTCGAAACGAATAACCAGAACGGCCGACGGGAAAAGTACGCATACCGTTGTAATCGGGCGAGTTTCTACTTTCAGATGCAACAGAAATTTTGCGCATTGGTCAATCCGTTCGCGAGATATGGCAGTTTGGAGGTAAGAAACGCTTGAGAAACTCAAAATTTTCGCAGTTCTGATGCTCGACAAGCATAACTAGAGCGGTCTAGGGGAAAAGTACGCATACCGTTGTAATCGGGCGACTTTCTACTTTCAGATGCAACAGAAATTTTGCGGATTGGTCAATCCGTTCGCGAGATATGGCAGTTTGGAGGTATGAAACGGTTGAGAAACTCAAAATTTTCACAGTTCTGATGCTCGAAACGAATAACCAGAACGGCCTAGGGGAAAAGTACGCATACCGTTGTAATCGGGCGAGTTTCTACTTTCAGATGCATCAGAAATTTTGTGGATTGGTCAATCCGTTCGCGAGATATGGCAGTTTGGAAGTAAGAAACGCTTGAGAAACTCAAAATTTTCGCAGTTCTGATGCTCGACAAGCATAACTAGAACGGTCTAGGGGAAAAGTACGCATACCGTTGTAATCGGGCGACTTTCTACTTTCAGATGCAACAGAAATTTTGAGGATTGGTCAATCCGTTCGCGAGATATGGCAGTTTGGAAGTAAGAAACGCTTGAGAAACTCAAATTTTTCGCAGTTCTGATGCTCGAAACGAATAACTAGAACGGTCTAGGGGAAAAGTACGCATACCGTTGTAATCGGGCGAGTTTCTACTTTCAGATGCAACAGAAATTTTGCGGATTGGTCAATCCGTTCGCGAGATATGGCAGTTTGGAGGTAAGAAACGCTTGAGAAACTCAACATTTTCGCAGTTCTGATGCTCGAAACGAATAACTAGAACGGCCTAGGGGAAAAGTAGGCATACCGTTGTAATCGGGCGAGTTTGTACTTTCAGATGCAACAGAAATTTTGCGGATTGGTCAATCCGTTCGCGAGATATGGCAGTTTGGAGGTAAGAAACGCTTGAGAAACTCAAAATTTTCGCAGTTCTGATGCTCGACAAGCATAACTAGAACGGTCTAGGTGAGAAGTACGCATACCGTTGTAATCGGGCGAATTTCTACTTTCAGATGCAACAGAAATTTTGCGGATTGGTCAATCCGTTCGCGAG
The DNA here is from genome assembly GCF_051014685.1 of Ptiloglossa arizonensis. NCBI lineage: Eukaryota > Metazoa > Arthropoda > Insecta > Hymenoptera > Colletidae > Ptiloglossa > Ptiloglossa arizonensis. The sequence continues at coordinate 141,976 of NW_027479163.1, read as the reverse complement.
ATATGGCAGTTTGTAGGTAAGAAACGCTTGAGAAACTCAACATTTTCGCAGTTCGGATGCTCGAAACGAATAACCAGAACGGCCGACGGGAAAAGTACGCATACCGTTGTAATCGGGCGAGTTTCTACTTTCAGATGCATCAGAAATTTTGCGGATTGGTCAATCCGTTCGCGAGATATGGCAGTTTGGAAGTAAGAAACGCTTGAGAAACTCGAAATTTTCGCAGTTCTGATGCTCGAAACGATTAACTAGAACGGCCTAGGGTAAAAGTACGCATACCGTTGTAATCGGGCGAGTTTCTACTTTCAGATGCAACAGAAATTTTGCGGATTGTTCAATCCGTTCGCGAGATATGGCAGTTTGGAGGTAAGAAACGCTTGAGAAACTCAAAATTTTCGCAGTTCTGATGCTCGAAACGATTAACTAGAACGGCCTAGGGTAAAAGTACGCAAACCGTTGTAATCGGGCGACTTTCTACTTTCAGATGCAACTAAAATTTTGCGGATTGGTCAATCCGTTCGCGAGATATGGCAGTTTGGAGGTAAGAAACGGTTGAGAAACTCAAAATTTTCACAGTTCTGATGCTCGAAACGAATAACCAGAACGGCCTAGGGGAAAAGTACGCATACCGTTGTAATCGGGCGAGTTTCTACTTTCAGATGCATCAGAAATTTTGTGGATTGGTCAATCCGTTCGCGAGATATGGCAGTTTGGAAGTAAGAAACGCTTGAGAAACTCAAATTTTTCGCAGTTCTGATGCTCGAAACGAATAACTAGAACGGTCTAGGGGAAATGTACGCATACCGTTGTAATCGGGCGAGTTTCTACTTTCAGATGCAACAGAAATTTTGCGGATTGGTCAATCCGTTCGCGAGATATGGCAGTTTGGAGGTAAGAAACGCTTGAGAAACTCCAAATTTTCGCAGTTCTGATCCTCGAAACGAATAACTAGAACGGCCTAGGGGAAAAGTACGCATACCGTTGTAATCGGGCGAGTTTCTACTTTCAGATGCAACAGAAATTTTGCGGATTAGTCAATCCGTTCGCGAGATATGGCAGTTTGGAGGTAAGAAACGCTTGAGAAACTCAAAATTTTCGCAGTTCTGATGCTCGACGAGCATAACTAGAACGGTCTAGGGGAAAAGTACGCATACCGTTGTAATCGGGCGACTTTCTACTTTCAGATGCAACAGAAATTTTGCGGATTGGTCAATCCGTTCGCGAGATATGGCAGTTTGGAGGTAAGAAACGCTTGAGAAACTCAAAATTTTCGCAGTTCTGATGCTCGAAACGAATAACTAGAACGGACTAGGGGAAAAGTACGCATACCGTTGTAATCGGGCGAGATCTACTTTCAGATGCAACAGTAATTTTGCGGATTGGTCAATCCGTTCGCGTGATATGGCAGTTTGGAGGTAAGAAACGCTTGAGAAACTCAAAATTTTCGCAGTTCTGATGCTCGAAACGAATAACTAGAACGGCCTAGGGGAAAAGTACGCATACCGTTGTAATCGGGCGAGTTTCTACTTTCAGATGCAACAGAAATTTTGCGGATTAGTCAATCCGTTCGCGAGATATGGCAGTTTGGAGGTAAGAAACGCTTGAGAAACTCAAAATTTTCGCAGTTCTGATGCTCGAAACGAATAACTAGAACGGACTAGGGGAAAAGTACGCATACCGTTGTAATCGGGCGAGATCTACTTTCAGATGCAACAGTAATTTTGCGGATTGGTCAATCCGTTCGCGTGATATGGCAGTTTGGAGGTAAGAAACGCTTGAGAAACTCAAAATTTTCGCAGTTCTGATGCTCGAAACGAATAACTAGAACGGCCTAGGGGAAAAGTACGCATACCGTTGTAATCGGGCGAGTTTCTACTTTCAGATGCAACAGAAATTTTGCGGATTAGTCAATCCGTTCGCGAGATATGGCAGTTTGGAGGTAAGAAACGCTTGAGAAACTCAAAATTTTCGCAGTTCTGATGCTCGACAAGCATAACTAGAACGGCCGACGGGAAAAGTACGCATACCGTTGTAATCGGGCGAGTTTCTACTTTCAGATGCAACAGAAATTTTGCGGATTGGTCAATCCGTTCGCGAGATATGGCAGTTTGGAGGTAAGAAACGCTTGAGAAACTCAAAATGTTCGCAGTTCTGATGCTCGACAAGCATAACTAGAACGGTCTAGGTGAGAAGTACGCATACTGTTGTAATCGGGCGAATTTCTACTTTCAGATGCAACAGAAATTTTGCGGATTGGTCAATCCGTTCGCGAGATATGGCAGTTTGTAGGTAAGAAACGCTTGAGAAACTCAACATTTTCGCAGTTCTGATGCTCGAAACGAATAACCAGAACGGCCGAGGGGAAAAGTACGCATACCGTTGTAATCGGGCGAGTTTCTACTTTCAGATGCAACAGAAATTTTGCGGATTGGTCAATCCGTTCGCGAGATATGGCAGTTTGGAGGTAAGAAACGCTTGAGAAACTCAAAATGTTCGCAGTTCTGATGCTCGACAAGCATAACTAGAACGGTCTAGGTGAGAAGTACGCATACCGTTGTAATCGGGCGAATTTCTACTTTCAGATGCAACAGAAATTTTGCGGATTGGTCAATCCGTTCGCGAGATATGGCAGTTTGTAGGTAAGAAACGCTTGAGAAACTCAACATTTTCGCAGTTCTGATGCTCGAAACGAATAACCAGAACGGCCGAGGGGAAAAGTACGCATACCGTTGTAATCGGGCGAGTTTCTACTTTCAGATGCATCAGAAATTTTGCGGATTGGTCAATCCGTTCGCGAGATATGGCAGTTTGGAAGTAAGAAACGCTTGAGAAACTCAAAATTTTCGCAGTTCTGATGCTCGAAACGATGAACTAGAACGGCCTAGGGCAAAAGTACGCATACCGTTGTAATCGGGCGAGTTTCTACTTTCAGATGCAACAGAAATTTTGCGGATTGTGCAATCTGTTCGCGAGATATGGCAGTTTGGAAGTAAGAAACGCTTGAGAAACTCAAAATTTTCGCAGTTCTGATGCTCGACAAGCATAACTAGAACGGTCTAGGGGAAAAGTACGCAAACCGTTGTAATCGGGCGACTTTCTACTTTCAGATGCAACCAAAATTTTGCGGATTGGTCAATCCGTTCGCGAGATATGGCAGTTTGGAGGTAAGAAACGGTTGAGAAACTCAAAATTTTCGCAGTTCTGATGCTCGAAACGAATAACCAGAACGGCCGAAGGGAAAAGTACGCATACCGTTGTAATCGGGCCAGTTTCTACTTTCAGATGCAACAGAAATTTTGCGGATTGGTCAATCCGTTCGCGAGATATGGCAGTTTGGAAGTAAGAAACGCTTGAGAAACTCAAAATTTTCGCAGTTCTGATGCTCGAAACGATTAACTAGAACGGCCTAGGGGAAAAGTACGCATACCGTTGTAATCGGGCGAGTTTCTACTTTCAGATGCAACAGAAATTTTGCGGATTGGTCAATCCGTTCGCGAGATATGACGGTTTGGAAGTAAGAAACGCTTGAGAAACTCAAAATTTTCGCAGTTCTGATGCTCGAAACGAATAACTAGAACGGCCTAGGGGAAAAGTACGCATACCGTTGTAATCGGGCGAGTTTCTACATTCAGATGCAACAGAAATTTTGCGGATTGGTCAATCCGTTCGCGAGATATGGCAGTTTGGAGGTATGAAACGGTTGAGAAACTCAAAATTTTCACAGTTCTGATGCTCGAAACGAATAACCAGTACGGCCTAGGGGAAAAGTACGCATACCGTTGTAATCGGGCGAGTTTCTACTTTCAGATGCAACAGAAATTTTGCGGATTGGTCAATCCGTTCGCGAGATATGGCAGTTTGGAAGTATGAAACACTTGAGAAACACAAAATTTTCGCAGTTCTCATGCTCGAAACGAATAACTACAACGGCCGACGGGAAAAGTACGCATACCGTTGTAATCGGGCGAGTTTCTACTTTCAGATGCAACAGAAATTTTGCGGATTGGTCAATCCGTTCGCGAGATATGGCAGTTTGGAGGTAAGAAACGCTTGAGAAACTCAAAATGTTCGCAGTTCTGATGCTCGACAAGCATAACTAGAACGGTCTAGGTGAGAAGTACGCATACTGTTGTAATCGGGCGAATTTCTACTTTCAGATGCAACAGAAATTTTGCGGATTGGTCAATCCGTTCGCGAGATATGGCAGTTTGTAGGTAAGAAACGCTTGAGAAACTCAACATTTTCGCAGTTCTGATGCTCGAAACGAATAACCAGAACGGCCGAGGGGAAAAGTACGCATACCGTTGTAATCGGGCGAGTTTCTACTTTCAGATGCAACAGAAATTTTGCGGATTGGTCAATCCGTTCGCGAGATATGGCAGTTTGGAGGTAAGAAACGCTTGAGAAACTCAAAATGTTCGCAGTTCTGATGCTCGACAAGCATAACTAGAACGGTCTAGGTGAGAAGTACGCATACCGTTGTAATCGGGCGAATTTCTACTTTCAGATGCAACAGAAATTTTGCGGATTGGTCAATCCGTTCGCGAGATATGGCAGTTTGTAGGTAAGAAACGCTTGAGAAACTCAACATTTTCGCAGTTCTGATGCTCGAAACGAATAACCAGAACGGCCGAGGGGAAAAGTACGCATACCGTTGTAATCGGGCGAGTTTCTACTTTCAGATGCATCAGAAATTTTGCGGATTGGTCAATCCGTTCGCGAGATATGGCAGTTTGGAAGTAAGAAACGCTTGAGAAACTCAAAATTTTCGCAGTTCTGATGCTCGAAACGATGAACTAGAACGGCCTAGGGTAAAAGTACGCATACCGTTGTAATCGGGCGAGTTTCTACTTTCAGATGCAACAGAAATTTTGCGGATTGTGCAATCTGTTCGCGAGATATGGCAGTTTGGAGGTAAGAAACGCTTGAGAAACTCAAAATTTTCGCAGTTCTGATGCTCGACAAGCATAACTAGAACGGTCTAGGGGAAAAGTACGCAAACCGTTGTAATCGGGCGACTTTCTACTTTCAGATGCAACTAAAATTTTGCGGATTGGTCAATCCGTTCGCGAGATATGGCAGTTTGGAGGTAAGAAACGGTTGAGAAACTCAAAATTTTCACAGTTCTGATGCTCGAAACGAATAACCAGAACGGCCTAGGGGAAAAGTACGCATACCGTTGTAATCGGGCGAGTTTCTACTTTCAGATGCATCAGAAATTTTGTGGATTGGTCAATCCGTTCGCGAGATATGGCAGTTTGGAAGTAAGAAACGCTTGAGAAACTCAAAATTTTCGCAGTTCTGATGCTCGACAAGCATAACTAGAACGGTCTAGGGGAAAAGTACGCATACCGTTGTAATCGGGCGACTTTCTACTTTCAGATGCAACAGAAATTGTGCGGATTGGTCAATCCGTTCGCGAGATATGGCAGTTTGGAGGTAAGAAACGCTTGAGAAACTCAAAATTTTCGCAGTTCTGATGCTCGAAACGAATAACTAGAACGGCCTAGGGGAAAAGTACGCATACCGTTGTAATCGGGCGAGTTTCTACTTTCAGATGCAACAGAAATTTTGCGGATTGGTCAATCCGTTCGCGAGATATGGCAGTTTGTAGGTAAGAAACGCTTGAGAAACTCAACATTTTCGCAGTTCTGATGCTCGAAACGAATAACCAGAACGGCCGAGGGGAAAAGTACGCATACCGTTGTAATCGGGCGAGTTTCTACTTTCAGATGCATCAGAAATTTTGCGGATTGGTCAATCCGTTCGCGAGATATGGCAGTTTGGAGGTATGAAACGGTTGAGAAACTCAAAATTTTCACAGTTCTGATGCTCGAAACGAATAACCAGTACGGCCTAGGGGAAAAGTACGCATACCGTTGTAATCGGGCGAGTTTCTACTTTCAGATGCAACAGAAATTTTGCGGATTGGTCAATCCGTTCGCGAGATATGGCAGTTTGGAAGTATGAAACACTTGAGAAACACAAAATTTTCGCAGTTCTCATGCTCGAAACGAATAACTACAACGGCCGACGGGAAAAGTACGCATACCGTTGTAATCGGGCGAGTTTCTACTTTCAGATGCAACAGAAATTTTGCGGATTGGTCAATCCGTTCGCGAGATATGGCAGTTTGGAGGTAAGAAACGCTTGAGAAACTCAAAATGTTCGCAGTTCTGATGCTCGACAAGCATAACTAGAACGGTCTAGGTGAGAAGTACGCATACCGTTGTAATCGGGCGAATTTCTACTTTCAGATGCAACAGAAATTTTGCGGATTGGTCAATCCGTTCGCGAGATATGGCAGTTTGTAGGTAAGAAACGCTTGAGAAACTCAACATTTTCGCAGTTCTGATGCTCGAAACGAATAACCAGAACGGCCGAGGGGAAAAGTACGCATACCGTTGTAATCGGGCGAGTTTCTACTTTCAGATGCATCAGAAATTTTGCGGATTGGTCAATCCGTTCGCGAGATATGGCAGTTTGGAAGTAAGAAACGCTTGAGAAACTCAAAATTTTCGCAGTTCTGATGCTCGAAACGATGAACTAGAACGGCCTAGGGTAAAAGTACGCATACCGTTGTAATCGGGCGAGTTTCTACTTTCAGATGCAACAGAAATTTTGCGGATTGTTCAATCTGTTCGCGAGATATGGCAGTTTGGAGGTAAGAAACGCTTGAGAAACTCAAAATTTTCGCAGTTCTGATGCTCGACAAGCATAACTAGAACGGTCTAGGGGAAAAGTACGCAAACCGTTGTAATCGGGCGACTTTCTACTTTCAGATGCAACTAAAATTTTGCGGATTGGTCAATCCGTTCGCGAGATATGGCAGTTTGTAGGTAAGAAACGCTTGAGAAACTCAACATTTTCGCAGTTCTGATGCTCGAAACGAATAACCAGAACGGCCGAGGGGAAAAGTACGCATACCGTTGTAATCGGGCGAGTTTCTACTTTCAGATGCATCAGAAATTTTGCGGATTGGTCAATCCGTTCGCGAGATATGGCAGTTTGGAAGTAAGAAACGCTTGAGAAACTCAAAATTTTCGCAGTTCTGATGCTCGAAACGATGAACTAGAACGGCCTAGGGGAAAAGTACGCATACCGTTGTAATCGGGCGAGTTTGTACTTTCAGATGCAACAGAAATTTTGCGGACTGGTCAATCCGTTCGCGAGATATGGCAGTTTGGAGGTAAGAAACGCTTGAGAAACTCAAAATTTTCGCAGTTCTGATGCTCGAAACGAATAACTAGAACGGACTAGGGGAAAAGTACGCATACCGTTGTAATCGGGCGAGTTTCTACTTTCAGATGCATCAGAAATTTTGTGGATTGGTCAATCCGTTCGCGAGATATGGCAGTTTGGAAGTAAGAAACGCTTGAGAAACTCAAAATTTTCGCAGTTCTGATGCTCGACAAGCATAACTAGAACGGTCTAGGGGAAAAGTACGCATACCGTTGTAATCGGGCGACTTTCTACTTTCAGATGCAACAGAAATTTTGAGGATTGGTCAATCCGTTCGCGAGATATGGCAGTTTGGAAGTAAGAAACGCTTGAGAAACTCAAATTTTTCGCAGTTCTGATGCTCGAAACGAATAACTAGAACGGTCTAGGGGAAAAGTACGCATACCGTTGTAATCGGGCGAGTTTGTACTTTCAGATGCAACAGAAATTTTGCGGACTGGTCAATCCGTTCGCGAGATATGGCAGTTTGGAGGTAAGAAACGCTTGAGAAACTCAAAATTTTCGCAGTTCTGATGCTCGAAACGAATAACTAGAACGGACTAGGGGAAAAGTACGCATACCGTTGTAATCGGGCGAATTTCTACTTTCAGATGCAACAGAAATTTTGCGGATTGTTCAATCCGTTCGCGAGATATGGCAGTTTGGAGGTAAGAAACGCTTGAGAAACTCAAAATTTTCGCAGTTCTGATGCTCGAAACGATTAACTAGAACGGTCTAGGGGAAAAGTACGCATACCGTTGTAATCGGGCGACTTTCTACTTTCAGATGCAACAGAAATTTTGCGGATTGGTCAATCCGTTCGCGAGATATGGCAGTTTGGAGGTAAGAAACGCTTGAGAAACTCAAAATTTTCGCAGTTCTGATGCTCGAAACGAATAACTAGAACGGCCTAGGGGAAAAGTACGCATACCGTTGTAATCGGGCGAGTTTCTACTTTCAGATGCAACAGAAATTTTGCGGATTAGTCAATCCGTTCGCGAGACATGGCAGTTTGGAGGTAAGAAACGCTTGAGAAACTCAAAATTTTCGCAGTTCTGATGCTGGACAAGCATAACTAGAACGGTCTAGGGGAAAAGTACGCATACCGTTGTAATCGGGCGACTTTCTACTTTCAGATGCAACAGAAATTTTGCGGATTGGTCAATCCGTTCGCCAGATATGGCAGTTTGGAGGTAAGAAACGGTCGAGAAACTCAAAATTATCGCAGTTCTGATACTCGAAACGAATAACCAGAACGGCCCAGGGGAAAAGTACGCATACCGTTGTAATCGGGCGAGCTTCTACTTTCAGATGCAACAGAAATTTTGCGGATTGGTCAATCCGTTCACGAGATATGGCAGTTTGGAGGTAAGCAACGCTTGAGAAACCCAAAATTTTCGCAGTTCTCATGCTCGAAACGAATAACTACAACGGCCTACGGGAAAAGTACGCATACCCTTGTAATCGGGCGAGTTTCTACTTTCAGATGCAACAGAAATTTTGCGGATTGGTCAATCCGTTCGCGAGATACGGCAGTTTGGAAGTAAGAAACGCTTGAGAAACTCAAAATTTTCGCAGTTCGGATGCTCGAAACGAATAACTAGAACGGCCTAGGGGAAAAGTACGCATACCGTTGTAATCGGGCGAGTTTCTACTTTCAGATGCAACAGAAATTTTGCGGATTGGCCAATCCGTTCGCGAGATATGGCAGTTTGGAGGTAAGAAACGGTTGAGAAACTCAAAATTTTCACAGTTCTGATGCTCGAAACGAATAACCAGTACGGCCTAGGGGAAAAGTACGCATACCGTTGTAATCGGGCGAGTTTCTACTTTCAGATGCAACAGAAATTTTGCGGATTGCTCAATCCGTTCGCGAGGTATGGCAATTTGGAAGTAAGAAACGCTTGAAAAACTCAAAATTTTCGCAGTTCTGATGCTCGAAACGAGTAACTAGAACGGACTAGGGGAAAAGTGCGCATACCGTTGTAATCGGGCGAGTTTCTACTTTCAGATGCAACAGAAATTTTGCGGATTGGTCAATCCGTTCGCGAGATATGGCAGTTTGGAGGTAAGAAACGCTTGAGAAACTCAAAATTTTCGCAGTTCTGATGCTCGACAAGCATAACTAGAACGTTCTAGGGGAAAAGTACGCATACCGTTGTAATCGGGCGACTTTCTATTTTCAGATGCATCAGAAATTTTGCGGATTGGTCAATCCGTTCGCGAGATATGGCAGTTTGGAAGTAAGAAACGCTTGAGAAACTCAAAATTTTCGCAGTTCTGATGCTCGAAACGATTAACTAGAACGGCCTAGGGGAAAAGTACGCATACCGTTGTAATCGGGCGAGATTCTACTTTCAGATGCAACAGAAATTTTGCGGATTGGTCAATCCGTTCGCGAGATATGGCGGTTTGGAAGTAACAAACGCTTTAGAAACTCAAAATTTTCGCAGTTCTGATGCTCGAAACGAATAACTAGAACGGCCTAGGGGAAAAGTACGCATACCGTTGTAATCGGGCGAGTTTCTACTTTCAGATGCAACAGAAATTTTGCGGATTGGCCAATCCGTTCGCGAGATATGGCAGTTTGGAGGTAAGAAACGGTTGAGAAACTCAAAATTTTCACAGTTCTGATGCTCGAAACGAATAACCAGTACGGCCTAGGGGAAAAGTACGCATACCGTTGTAATCGGGCGAGTTTCTACTTTCAGATGCAACAGAAATTTTGCGGATTGCTCAATCCGTTCGCGAGGTATGGCAATTTGGAAGTAAGAAACGCTTGAAAAACTCAAAATTTTCGCAGTTCTGATGCTCGAAACGAGTAACTAGAACGGACTAGGGGAAAAGTGCGCATACCGTTGTAATCGGGCGAGTTTCTACTTTCAGATGCAACAGAAATTTTGCGGATTGGTCAATCCGTTCGCGAGATATGGCAGTTTGGAGGTAAGAAACGCTTGAGAAACTCAAAATTTTCGCAGTTCTGATGCTCGACAAGCATAACTAGAACGTTCTAGGGGAAAAGTACGCATACCGTTGTAATCGGGCGACTTTCTATTTTCAGATGCATCAGAAATTTTGCGGATTGGTCAATCCGTTCGCGAGATATGGCAGTTTGGAAGTAAGAAACGCTTGAGAAACTCAAAATTTTCGCAGTTCTGATGCTCGAAACGATTAACTAGAACGGCCTAGGGGAAAAGTACGCATACCGTTGTAATCGGGCGAGATTCTACTTTCAGATGCAACAGAAATTTTGCGGATTGGTCAATCCGTTCGCGAGATATGGCGGTTTGGAAGTAACAAACGCTTTAGAAACTCAAAATTTTCGCAGTTCTGATGCTCGAAACGAATAACTAGAACGGCCTAGGGGAAAAGTACGCATACCGTTGTAATCGGGCGAGTTTCTACTTTCAGATGCAACAGAAATTTTGCGGATTGGTCAATCCGTTCACGAGATATGGCAGTTTGGAGGTAAGCAACGCTTGAGAAACCCAAAATTTTCGCAGTTCTCATGCTCGAAACGAATAACTACAACGGCCTACGGGAAAAGTACGCATACCGTTGTAATCGGGCGAGTTTCTACTTTCAGATGCAACAGAAATTTTGCGGATTGGTCAATCCGTTCGCGAGATATGGCAGTTTGGAAGTAAGAAACGCTTGAGAAACTCAAAATTTTCGCAGTTCTGATGCTCGAAACGAATAACTAGAACGGCCTAGGGGAAAAGTACGCATACCGTTGTAATCGGGCGAGTTTCTACTTTCAGATGCATCAGAAATTTTGTGGATTGGTCAATCCGTTCGCGAGATATGGCAGTTTGGAAGTAAGAAACGCTTGAGAAACTCAAAATTTTCGCAGTTCTGATGCTCGACAAGCATAACTAGAACGGTCTAGGGGAAAAGTACGCATACCGTTGTAATCGGGCGACTTTCTACTTTCAGATGCAACAGAAATTTTGAGGATTGGTCAATCCGTTCGCGAGATATGGCAGTTTGGAAGTAAGAAACGCTTGAGAAACTCAAATTTTTCGCAGTTCTGATGCTCGAAACGAATAACTAGAACGGTCTAGGGGAAAAGTACGCATACCGTTGTAATCGGGCGAGTTTGTACTTTCAGATGCAACAGAAATTTTGCGGACTGGTCAATCCGTTCGCGCGATATGGCAGTTTGGAGGTAAGAAACGCTTGAGAAACTCAAAATTTTCGCAGTTCTGATGCTCGAAACGAATAACTAGAACGGACTAGGGGAAAAGTACGCATACCGTTGTAATCGGGCGAATTTCTACTTTCAGATGCAACAGAAATTTTGCGGATTGTTCAATCCGTTCGCGAGATATGGCAGTTTGGAGGTAAGAAACGCTTGAGAAACTCAAAATTTTCGCAGTTCTGATGCTCGAAACGATTAACTAGAACGGTCTAGGGGAAAAGTACGCATACCGTTGTAATCGGGCGACTTTCTACTTTCAGATGCAACAGAAATTTTGCGGATTGGTCAATCCGTTCGCGAGATATGGCAGTTTGGAGGTAAGAAACGCTTGAGAAACTCAAAATTTTCGCAGTTCTGATGCTCGAAACGAATAACTAGAACGGCCTAGGGGAAAAGTACGCATACCGTTGTAATCGGGCGAGTTTCTACTTTCAGATGCAACAGAAATTTTGCGGATTAGTCAATCCGTTCGCGAGACATGGCAGTTTGGAGGTAAGAAACGCTTGAGAAACTCAAAATTTTCGCAGTTCTGATGCTGGACAAGCATAACTAGAACGGTCTAGGGGAAAAGTACGCATACCGTTGTAATCGGGCGACTTTCTACTTTCAGATGCAACAGAAATTTTGCGGATTGGTCAATCCGTTCGCCAGATATGGCAGTTTGGAGGTAAGAAACGGTCGAGAAACTCAAAATTATCGCAGTTCTGATACTCGAAACGAATAACCAGAACGGCCCAGGGGAAAAGTACGCATACCGTTGTAATCGGGCGAGCTTCTACTTTCAGATGCAACAGAAATTTTGCGGATTGGTCAATCCGTTCACGAGATATGGCAGTTTGGAGGTAAGCAACGCTTGAGAAACCCAAAATTTTCGCAGTTCTCATGCTCGAAACGAATAACTACAACGGCCTACGGGAAAAGTACGCATACCCTTGTAATCGGGCGAGTTTCTACTTTCAGATGCAACAGAAATTTTGCGGATTGGTCAATCCGTTCGCGAGATACGGCAGTTTGGAAGTAAGAAACGCTTGAGAAACTCAAAATTTTCGCAGTTCGGATGCTCGAAACGAATAACTAGAACGGCCTAGGGGAAAAGTACGCATACCGTTGTAATCGGGCGAGTTTCTACTTTCAGATGCAACAGAAATTTTGCGGATTGGCCAATCCGTTCGCGAGATATGGCAGTTTGGAGGTAAGAAACGGTTGAGAAACTCAAAATTTTCACAGTTCTGATGCTCGAAACGAATAACCAGTACGGCCTAGGGGAAAAGTACGCATACCGTTGTAATCGGGCGAGTTTCTACTTTCAGATGCAACAGAAATTTTGCGGATTGCTCAATCCGTTCGCGAGGTATGGCAATTTGGAAGTAAGAAACGCTTGAAAAACTCAAAATTTTCGCAGTTCTGATGCTCGAAACGAGTAACTAGAACGGACTAGGGGAAAAGTGCGCATACCGTTGTAATCGGGCGAGTTTCTACTTTCAGATGCAACAGAAATTTTGCGGATTGGTCAATCCGTTCGCGAGATATGGCAGTTTGGAGGTAAGAAACGCTTGAGAAACTCAAAATTTTCGCAGTTCTGATGCTCGACAAGCATAACTAGAACGTTCTAGGGGAAAAGTACGCATACCGTTGTAATCGGGCGACTTTCTATTTTCAGATGCATCAGAAATTTTGCGGATTGGTCAATCCGTTCGCGAGATATGGCAGTTTGGAAGTAAGAAACGCTTGAGAAACTCAAAATTTTCGCAGTTCTGATGCTCGAAACGATTAACTAGAACGGCCTAGGGGAAAAGTACGCATACCGTTGTAATCGGGCGAGATTCTACTTTCAGATGCAACAGAAATTTTGCGGATTGGTCAATCCGTTCGCGAGATATGGCGGTTTGGAAGTAACAAACGCTTTAGAAACTCAAAATTTTCGCAGTTCTGATGCTCGAAACGAATAACTAGAACGGCCTAGGGGAAAAGTACGCATACCGTTGTAATCGGGCGAGTTTCTACTTTCAGATGCAACAGAAATTTTGCGGATTGGTCAATCCGTTCACGAGATATGGCAGTTTGGAGGTAAGCAACGCTTGAGAAACCCAAAATTTTCGCAGTTCTCATGCTCGAAACGAATAACTACAACGGCCTACGGGAAAAGTACGCATACCGTTGTAATCGGGCGAGTTTCTACTTTCAGATGCAACAGAAATTTTGCGGATTGGTCAATCCGTTCGCGAGATATGGCAGTTTGGAAGTAAGAAACGCTTGAGAAACTCAAAATTTTCGCAGTTCTGATGCTCGAAACGAATAACTAGAACGGCCTAGGGGAAAAGTACGCATACCGTTGTAATCGGGCGAGTTTCTACTTTCAGATGCAACAGAAATTTTGCGGATTGGTCAATCCGTTCGCGAGATATGGCAGTTTGGTGGTAAGAAACGGTTTAGAAACTCTAAATTTTCACAGTTCTGATGCTCGAAACGAATAACCAGTACGGCCTAGGGGAAAAGTACGCATACCGTTGTAATCGGGCGAGTTTCTACTTTCAGATGCAACAGAAATTTTGCGGATTGCTCAATCCGTTCGCGAGGTATGGCAACTTGGAAGTAAGAAACGCTTGAAAAACTCAAAATTTTCGCAGTTCTGATGCTCGAAACGAATAACTAGAACGGACTAGGGGAAAAGTACGCATACCGTTGTAATCGGGCGACTTTCTACTTTCAGATGCATCAGAAATTTTGCGGATTGGTCAATCCGTTCGCGAGATATGGCAGTTTGGAAGTAAGAAACGCTTGAGAAACTCAAAATTTTCGCAGTTCTGATGCTCGAAACGATTAACTAGAACGGCCTAGGGGAAAAGTACGCATACCGTTGTAATCGGGCGAGATTCTACTTTCAGATGCAACAGAAATTTTGCGGATTGGTCAATCCGTTCGCGAGATATGGCGGTTTGGAAGTAAGAAACGCTTGAGAAACTCAAAATTTTCGCAGTTCTGATGCTCGAAACGAATAACTAGAACGGCCTAGGGGAAAAGTACGCATACCGTTGTAAACGGGCGAGTTTCTACCTTCAGATGCAACAGAAATTTTGCGGATTGCTCAATCCGTTCGCGAGGTATGGCAATTTGGAGGTAAGAAACGCTTGAGAAACACAAAATTTTCGCAGTTCTGATGCTCGACAAGCATAACTAGAACGTTCTAGGGGAAATGTACGCATACCGTTGTAATCGGGCGACTTTCTACTTTCAGATGCATCAGAAATTTTGCGGATTGGTCAATCCGTTCGCGAGATATGGCAGTTTGGAAGTAAGAAACGCTTGAGAAACTCAAAATTTTCGCAGTTCTGATGCTCGAAACGATTAACTAGAACGGCCTAGGGGAAAAGTACGCATACCGTTGTAATCGGGCGAGATTCTACTTTCAGATGCAACAGAAATTTTGCGGATTGGTCAATCCGTTCGCGAGATATGGCGGTTTGGAAGTAAGAAACGCTTGAGAAACTCAAAATTTTCGCAGTTCTGATGCTCGAAACGAATAACTAGAACGGCCTAGGGGAAAAGTACGCATACCGTTGTAAACGGGCGAGTTTCTACCTTCAGATGCAACAGAAATTTTGCGGATTGCTCAATCCGTTCGCGAGGTATGGCAATTTGGAGGTAAGAAACGCTTGAGAAACACAAAATTTTCGCAGTTCTGATGCTCGAGAAGCATAACTAGAACGTTCTAGGGGAAATGTACGCATACCGTTGTAATCGGGCGACTTTCTACTTTCAGATGCATCAGAAATTTTGCGGATTGGTCAATCCGTTCGCGAGATATGGCAGTTTGGAAGTAAGAAACGCTTGAGAAACTCAAAATTTTCGCAGTTCTGATGCTCGAAACGATTAACTAGAACGGCCTAGGGGAAAAGTACGCATACCGTTGTAATCGGGCGAGATTCTACTTTCAGATGCAACAGAAATTTTGCGGATTGGTCAATCCGTTCGCGAGATATGGCGGTTTGGAAGTAAGAAACGCTTTAGAAACTCAAAATTTTCGCAGTTCTGATGCTCGAAACGAATAACTAGAACGGCCTAGGGGAAAAGTACGCATACCGTTGTAATCGGGCGAGTTTCTACATTCAGATGCAACAGAAATTTTGCGGATTAGTCAATCCGTTCGCGAGATATGGCAGTTTGGAGGTAAGAAACGCTTGAGAAACTCAAAATTTTCGCAGTTCTGATGCTCGAAACGAATAACTAGAACGGCCTAGGGGAAAAGTACGCATACCGTTGTAATCGGGCGAGTTTCTACATTCAGATGCAACAGAAATTTTGCGGATTAGTCAATCCGTTCGCGAGATATGGCAGTTTGGAGGTAAGAAACGCTTGAGAAACTCAAAATTTTCGCAGTTCTGATGCTCGAAACGAATAACTAGAACGTTCTAGGGGAAATGTACGCATACCGTTGTAATCGGGCGACTTTCTACTTTCAGATGCATCAGAAATTTTGCGGATTGGTCAATCCGTTCGCGAGATATGGCAGTTTGGAAGTAAGAAACGCTTGAGAAACTCAACATTTTCGCAGTTCTGATGCTCGAAACGAATAACTAGAACGGCCTAGGGGAAAAGTAGGCATACCGTTGTAATCGGGCGAGTTTGTACTTTCAGATGCAACAGAAATTTTGCGGATTGGTCAATCCGTTCGCGAGATATGGCAGTTTGGAGGTAAGAAACGCTTGAGAAACTCAAAATTTTCGCAGTTCTGATGCTCGAAACGAATAACTAGAACGGCCTAGGGGAAAAGTACGCATACCGTTGTAATCGGGCGAGTTTCTACATTCAGATGCAACAGAAATTTTGCGGATTAGTCAATCCGTTCGCGAGATATGGCAGTTTGGAGGTAAGAAACGCTTGAGAAACTCAAAATTTTCGCAGTTCTGATGCTCGAAACGAATAACTAGAACGGCCTAGGGGAAAAGTACGCATACCGTTGTAATCGGGCGAGTTTCTACTTTCAGATGCAACAGAAATTTTGCGGATTAGTCAATCCGTTCGCGAGATATGGCAGTTTGGAGGTAAGAAACGCTTGAGAAACTCAAAATTATCACAGTTCTGATACTCGAAACGAATAACCAGAACGGCCCAGGGGAAAAGTACGCATACCGTTGTAATCGGGCGAGTTTCTACTTTCAGATGCAACAGAAATTTTGCGGATTGGTCAATCCGTTCGCGAGATATAGCAGTTTGGAGGTAAGAAACGCTTGAGAAACTCAAAATTTTCGCAGTTCTGATGCTCGAAACGAATAACTAGAACGGCCTAGGGGAAAAGTACGCATACCGTTGTAAACGGGCGAGTTTCTACCTTCAGATGCAACAGAAATTTTGCGGATTGCTCAATCCGTTCGCGAGGTATGGCAATTTGGAGGTAAGAAACGCTTGAGAAACACAAAATTTTCGCAGTTCTGATGCTCGACAAGCATAACTAGAACGTTCTAGGGGAAAAGTACGCATACCGTTGTAATCGGGCGACTTTCTACTTTCAGATGCATCAGAAATTTTGCGGATTGGTCAATCCGTTCGCGAGATATGGCAGTTTGGAAGTAAGAAACGCTTGAGAAACTCAAAATTTTCGCAGTTCTGATGCTCGAAACGATTAACTAGAACGGCCTAGGGGAAAAGTACGCACACCGTTGTAATCGGGCGAGTTTCTACTTTCAGATGCAACAGAAATTTTGCGGATTGGTCAATCCGTTCGCGAGATATGGCGGTTTGGAAGTAAGAAACGCTTGAGAAACTCAAAATTTTCGCAGTTCTGATGCTCGAAACGAATAACTAGAACGGCCTAGGGGAAAAGTACGCATACCGTTGTAATCGGGCGAGTTTCTACTTTCAGATGCAACAGAAATTTTGCGGATTGGTCAATCCGTTCGCGAGATATGGCAGTTTGTAGGTAAGAAACGCTTGAGAAACTCAACATTTTCGCAGTTCTGATGCTCGAAACGAATAACTAGAACGGCCTAGGGGAAAAGTAGGCATACCGTTGTAATCGGGCGAGTTTGTAGTTTCAGATGCAACAGAAATTTTGCGGATTGGTCAATCCGTTCGCGAGATATGGCAGTTTGGAGGTAAGAAACGCTTGAGAAACTCAAAATTTTCGCAGTTCTGATGCTCGACAAGCATAACTAGAACGATCTAGGGGAATAGTACGCATACCGTTGTAATCGGGCGACTTTCTACTTTCAGATGCATCAGAAATTTTGCGGATTGGTCAATCCGTTCGCGAGATATGGCAGTTTGGAAGTAAGAAACGCTTGAGAAACTGAAAATTTTCGCAGTTCTGATGCTCGAAACGATTAACTGGAACGGCCTAGGGGAAAAGTACGCATACCGTTGTAATCGGGCGAGTTTCTACTTTCAGATGCAACAGAAATTTTGCGGATTGGTCAATCCGTTCGCGAGATATGGCGGTTTGGAAGTAAGAAACGCTTGAGAAACTCAAAATTTTCGCAGTTCTGATGCTCGAAACGAATAACTAGAACGGACTAGGGGAAAAGTACGCATACCGTTGTAATCGGGCGAGTTTCTACTTTCAGATGCAACAGAAATTTTGCGGATTGGTCAATCCGTTCGCGAGATATGGCAGTTTGGAGGTAAGAAACGCTTGAGAAACACCAAATTTTCGCAGTTCTGATGCTCGACAAGCATAACTAGAACGTTCTAGGGGAAAAGTACGCATACCGTTGTAATCGGGCGAGTTTCTACTTTCAGATGCAACAGAAATTTTGCGGATTGGTCAATCCGTTCGCGAGATATGGCAGTTTGGAGGTAAGCAACGCTTGAGAAACCCAAAATTTTCGCAGTTCTCATGCTCGAAACGAATAACTACAACGGCCTACGGGAAAAGTACGCATACCGTTGTAATCGGGCGAGTTTCTACTTTCAGATGCAACAGAAATTTTGCGGATTGGTCAATCCGTTCGCGAGATATGGCAGTTTGGAGGTAAGAAACGCTTGAGAAACTGAAAATTTTCGCAGTTCTGATGCTCGAAACGATTAACTAGAACGGCCTAGGGGAAAAGTACGCATACCGTTGTAATCGGGCGAGTTTCTTCTTTCAGATGCAACAGAAATTTTGCGGATTGGTCAATCCGTTCGCGAGATATGGCAGTTTGGAGGTAAGAAACGCTTGAGAAACTCAAAATTTTCGCAGTTCTGATGCTCGAAACGAATAACTAGAACGGCCTAGGGGAAAAGTACGCATACCGTTGTAAACGGGCGAGTTTCTACCTTCAGATGCAACAGAAATTTTGCGGATTGCTCAATCCGTTCGCGAGGTATGGCAATTTGGAGGTAAGAAACGCTTGAGAAACACAAAATTTTCGCAGTTCTGATGCTCGACAAGCATAACTAGAACGTTCTAGGGGAAAAGTACGCATACCGTTGTAATCGGGCGACGTTCTACTTTCAGATGCAACAGAAATTTTGCGGATTGGTCAATCCGTTCGCGAGATATGGCAGTTTGGAGGTAAGAAACGGTTGAGAAACTCAAAATTTTCACAGTTCTGATGCTCGAAACGAATAACCAGAACGGCCTAGGGGAAAAGTACGCATACCGTTGTAATCGGGCGAGTTTCTACTTTCAGATGCCACAGAAATTTTGGGGATTGGTCAATCCGTTCGCGAGATATGGCAGTTTGGAAGTAAGAAACGCTTGAGAAACTCAAAATTTTCGCAGTTCTGATGCTCGAAACGAATAACTAGAACGGACTAGGGGAAAAGTACGCATACCGTTGTAATCGGGCGAGTTTCTACTTTCAGATGCAACAGAAATTTTGCGGATTGGTCAATCCGTTCGCGAGATATGGCAGTTTGGAGGTAAGAAACGCTTGAGAAACTCCAAATTTTCGCAGTTCTGATGCTCGACAAGCATAACTAGAACGTTCTAGGGGAAAAGTACGCATACCGTTGTAATCGGGCGACGTTCTACTTTCAGATGCAACAGAAATTTTGCGGATTGGTCAATCCGTTCGCGAGATATGGCAGTTTGGAGGTAAGAAACGGTTGAGAAACTCAAAATTTTCACAGTTCTGATGCTCGAAACGAATAACCAGAACGGCCTAGGGGAAAAGTACGCATACCGTTGTAATCGGGCGAGTTTCTACTTTCAGATGCCACAGAAATTTTGGGGATTGGTCAATCCGTTCGCGAGATATGGCAGTTTGGAAGTATGAAACACTTGAGAAACACAAAATTTTCGCAGTTCTGATGCTCGAAACGAATAACTAGAGCGGCCTAGGGGAAAAGTACGCATACCGTTGTAATCGGGCGAGTTTCTATTATACTTTCAGATGCATCAGAAATTTTGCGGATTGGTCAATCCGTTCGCGAGATATGGCAGTTTGGAAGTAAGAAACGCTTGAGAAACTCAAAATTTTCGCAGTTCTGATGCTCGAAACGATTAACCAGAACGGCCTAGGGGAAAAGTACGCATACCGTTGTAATCGGGCGAGTTTCTACTTTCAGATGCATCAGAAATTTTGCGGATTGGTCAGTCCGTTCGCGAGATATGGCAGTTTGGAAGTAAGAAACGCTTGAGAAACTCAAAATGTTCGCAGTTCTGATGCTCGAAACGATTAACTAGAACGGCCTAGGGGAAAAGTACGCATACCGTTGTAATCGGACGAGTTTCTACTTTCAGATGCAACAGAAATTTTGCGGATTGGTCAATCCGTTCGCGAGATATGGCGGTTTGGAAGTAAGAAACGCTGGAGAAACTCAAAATTTTCGCAGTTCTGATGCTCGAAACGAATAACTAGAACGGCCTAGGGGAAAAGTACGCATTCCGTTGTAAACGGGCGAGTTTCTACCTTCAGATGCAACAGAAATTTTGCGGATTGCTCAATCCGTTCGCGAGGTATGGCAATTTGGAAGTAAGAAACGCTTGAAAAACTCAAAATTTTCGCAGTTCTGATGCTCGAAACGATTAACCAGAACGGCCTAGGGGAAAAGTACGCATACCGTTGTAATCGGGCGAGTTTCTACTTTCAGATGCAACAGAAATTTTGCGGATTGGTCAATCCGTTCGTGAGATATGGCGGTTAGGAAGTAAGAAACGCTTGAGAAACTCAAAATTTTTGCAGTTCTGATGCTCGAAAGGAATAACTAGAGCGGCCTAGGGGAAAAGTACGCATACCGTTGTAATCGGGCGAGGTTCTACTTTCAGATGCATCAGAAATTTTGCGGATTGGTCAATCCGTTCGCGAGATATGGCAGTTTGGAAGTAAGAAACGCTTGAGAAACTCAAAATTTTCGCAGTTCTGATGCTCGAAACGATTAACCAGAACGGCCTAGGGGAAAAGTACGCATACCGTTGTAATCGGGCGAGTTTCTACTTTCAGATGCATCAGAAATTTTGCGGATTGGTCAATCCGTTCGCGAGATATGGCGGTTTGGAAGTAAGAAACGCTTGAGAAACTCAAAATTTTCGCAGTTCTGATGCTCGAAACGAATAACTAGAACGGACTAGGGGAAAAGTACGCATACCGTTGTAATCGGGCGAGTTTCTACTTTCAGATGCAACAGAAATTTTGCGGATTGGTCTATCCGTTCGCGAGATATGGCAGTTTGGAGGTAAGAAACGCTTGAGAAACTCCAAATTTTCGCAGTTCTGATGCTCGACAAGCATAACTAGAACGTTCTAGGGGAAAAGTACGCATACCGTTGTAATCGGGCGACTTTCTACTTTCAGATGCAACAGAAATTTTGCGGATTGGTCAATCCGTTCGCGAGATATGGCAGTTTGGAGGTAAGAAACGGTTGAGAAACTCAAAATTTTCACAGTTCTGATGCTCGAAACGAATAACCAGAACGGCCTAGGGGAAAAGTACGCATACCGTTGTAATCGGGCGAGTTTCTACTTTCAGATGCAACAGAAATTTTGCGGATTGGCCAATCCGTTCGCGAGATATGGCAGTTTGGAAGTATGAAACACTTGAGAAACACAAAATTTTCGCAGTTCTGATGCTCGAAACGAATAACTAGAGCGGCCTAGGGGAAAAGTACGCATACCGTTGTAATCGGGCGAGTTTCTATTATACTTTCAGATGCATCAGAAATTTTGCGGATTGGTCAATCCGTTCGCGAGATATGGCAGTTTGGAAGTAAGAAACGCTTGAGAAACTCAAAATTTTCGCAGTTCTGATGCTCGAAACGATTAACCAGAACGGCCTAGGGGAAAAGTACGCATACCGTTGTAATCGGGCGAGTTTCTACTTTCAGAAGCATCAGAAATTTTGCGGATTTGTCAGTCCGTTCGCGAGATATGGCAGTTTGGAAGTAAGAAACGCTTGAGAAACTCAAAATTTTCGCAGTTCTGATGATCGAAACGATTAACTAGAACGGCCTAGGGGAAAAGTACGCATACCGTTGTAATCGGGCGAGTTTCTACTTTCAGATGCAACAGAAATTTTGCGGATTGGTCAATCCGTTCGCGAGATATGGCGGTTTGGAAGTAAGAAACGCTGGAGAAACTCAAAATTTTCGCAGTTCTGATGCTCGAAACGAATAATTAGAACGGCCTAGGGGAAAAGTACGCATACCGTTGTAAACGGGCGAGTTTCTACCTTCAGATGCAACAGAAATTTTGCGGATTGCTCAATCCGTTCGCGAGGTATGGCAATTTGGAAGTAAGAAACGCTTGAAAAACTCAAAATTTTCGCAGTTCTGATGCTCGAAACGATTAACCAGAACGGCCTAGGGGAAAAGTACGCACACCGTTGTAATCGGGCGAGTTTCTACTTTCAGATGCAACAGAAATTTTGCGGATTGGTCAATCCGTTCGCGAGATATGGCGGTTTGGAAGTAAGAAACGCTTGAGAAACTCAAAATTTTCGCAGTTCTGATGCTCGAAACGAATAACTAGAACGGCCTACGGGAAAAGTACGCATACCGTTGTAAACGGGCGAGTTTCTACCTTCAGATGCAACAGAAATTTTGCGGATTGCTCAATCCGTTCGCGAGGTATGGCAATTTGGAAGTAAGAAACGCTTGAAAAACTCAAAATTTTCGCAGTTCTGATGCTCGAAACGAATAACTAGAACGGACTAGGGGAAAAGTACGCATACCGTTGTAATCGGGCGAGTTTCTACTTTCAGATGCAACAGAAATTTTGAGGATTGGTCAATCCGTTCGCGAGATATGGCAGTTTGGAGGTAAGAAACGCTTGAGAAACTCAAAATTTTCGCAGTTCTGATGCTCGACAAGCATAACTAGAACGTTCTAGGGGAAAAGTACGCATACCGTTGTAATCGGGCGACTTTCTACTTTCAGATGCATCAGAAATTTTGCGGATTGGTCAATCCGTTCGCGAGATATGGCAGTTTGGAAGTAAGAAACGCTTGAGAAACTCAAAATTTTCGCAGTTCTGATGCTCGAAACGATTAACTAGAACGGCCTAGGGGAAAAGTACGCATACCGTTGTAATCGGGCGAGTTTCTACTTTCAGATGCAACAGAAATTTTGCGGATTGGTCAATCCGTTCGCGAGAAATGGCGGTTTGGAAGTAAGAAACGCTTGAGAAACTCAAAATTTTCGCAGTTCTGATGCTCGAAACGAATAACTAGAACGGCCTAGGGAGAAAGTACGCATACCGTTGTAATCGGGCGAGTTTCTACTTTCAGATGCAACAGAAATTTTGCGGATTGGTCAATCCGTTCGCGAGATATGGCAGTTTGTAGGTAAGAAACGCTTGAGAAACTCAACATTTTCGCAGTTCTGATGCTCGAAACGAATAACTAGAACGGCCTAGGGGAAAAGTAGGCATACCGTTGTAATCGGGCGAGTTTGTACTTTCAGATGCAACAGAAATTTTGCGGATTGGTCAATCCGTTCGCGAGATATGGCAGTTTGGAGGTAAGAAACGCTTGAGAAACTCAAAATTTTCGCAGTTCTGATGCTCGAAACGAATAACTAGAACGGACTAGGGGAAAAGTACGCATACCGTTGTAATCGGGCGAGTTTCTACTTTCAGATGCAACAGAAATTTTGAGGATTGGTCAATCCGTTCGCGAGATATGGCAGTTTGGAGGTAAGAAACGCTTGAGAAACTCCAAATTTTCGCAGTTCTGATGCTCGACAAGCATAACTAGAACGTTCTAGGGGAAAAGTACGCATACCGTTGTAATCGGGCGACTTTCTACTTTCAGATGCAACAGAAATTTTGCGGATTGGTCAATCCGTTCGCGAGATATGGCAGTTTGGAGGTAAGAAACGGTTGAGAAACTCAAAATTTTCACAGTTCTGATGCTCGAAACGAATAACCAGAACGGCCTAGGGGAAAAGTACGCATACCGTTGTAATCGGGCGAGTTTGTACTTTCAGATGCAACAGAAATTTTGCGGATTGGTCAATCCGTTCGCGAGATATGGCAGTTTGGAAGTATGAAACACTTGAGAAACACAAAATTTTCGCAGTTCTGATGCTCGAAACGAATAACTAGAGCGGCCTAGGGGAAAAGTACGCATACCGTTGTAATCGGGCGAGTTTCTACTTTCAGATGCATCAGAAATTTTGCGGATTGGTCAATCCGTTCGCGAGATATGGCAGTTTGGAAGTAAGAAACGCTTGAGAAACTCAAAATTTTCGCAGTTCTGATGCTCGAAACGATTAACCAGAACGGCCTAGGGCAAAGTACGCATACCGTTGTAATCGGGCGAGTTTCTACTTTCAGATGCAACAGAAATTTTGAGGATTGGTCAATCCGTTCGCGAGATATGGCAGTTTGGAGGTAAGAAACGCTTGAGAAACTCAAAATTTTCGCAGTTCTGATGCTCGACAAGCATAACTAGAACGTTCTAGGGGAAAAGTACGCATACCGTTGTAATCGGGCGACTTTCTACTTTCAGATGCATCAGAAATTTTGCGGATTGGTCAATCCGTTCGCGAGATATGGCAGTTTGGAAGTAAGAAACGCTTGAGAAACTCAACATTTTCGCAGTTCTGATGCTCGAAACGAATAACTAGAACGGCCTAGGGGAAAAGTAGGCATACCGTTGTAATCGGGCGAGTTTGTACTTTCAGATGCAACAGAAATTTTTGCGGATTGGTCAATCCGTTCGCGAGATATGGCAGTTTGGAGGTAAGAAACGCTTGAGAAACTCAAAATTTTCGCAGTTCTGATGCTCGAAACGAATAACTAGAACGGACTAGGGGAAAAGTACGCATACCGTTGTAATCGGGCGAGTTTCTACTTTCAGATGCAACAGAAATTTTGAGGATTGGTCAATCCGTTCGCGAGATATGGCAGTTTGCAGGTAAGAAACGCTTGAGAAACTCCAAATTTTCGCAGTTCTGATGCTCGACAAGCATAACTAGAACGTTCTAGGGGAAAAGTACGCATACCGTTGTAATCTGGCGACTTTCTACTTTCAGATGCAACAGAAATTTTGCGGATTGGTCAATCCGTTCGCGAGATATGGCAGTTTGGAGGTAAGAAACGGTTGAGAAACTCAAAATTTTCACAGTTCTGATGCTCGAAACGAATAACCAGAACGGCCTAGGGGAAAAGTACGCATACCGTTGTAATCGGGCGAGTTTGTACTTTCAGATGCAACAGAAATTTTGCGGATTGGTCAATCCGTTCGCGAGATATGGCAGTTTGGAAGTATGAAACACTTGAGAAACACAAAATTTTCGCAGTTCTGATGCTCGAAACGAATAACTAGAGCGGCCTAGGGGAAAAGTACGCATACCGTTGTAATCGGGCGAGTTTCTACTTTCAGATGCATCAGAAATTTTGCGGATTGGTCAATCCGTTCGCGAGATATGGCAGTTTGGAAGTAAGAAACGCTTGAGAAACTCAAAATTTTCGCAGTTCTGATGCTCGAAACGATTAACCAGAACGGCCTAGGGCAAAGTACGCATACCGTTGTAATCGGGCGAGTTTCTACTTTCAGATGCATCAGAAATTTTGCGGATTGGTCAGTCCGTTCGCGAGATATGACAGTTTGGAAGTAAGAAACGCTTGAGAAACTCAAAATTTTCGCAGTTCTGATGCT
The DNA here is from genome assembly GCF_051014685.1 of Ptiloglossa arizonensis. Lineage (NCBI taxonomy): Eukaryota > Metazoa > Arthropoda > Insecta > Hymenoptera > Colletidae > Ptiloglossa > Ptiloglossa arizonensis. The sequence continues at coordinate 116,533 of NW_027479163.1, read as the reverse complement.
CGAAACGATTAACTAGAACGGCCTAGGGGAAAAGTACGCATACCGTTGATATCGGGTGAGTTTCTACTTTCAGTTGCAACAGAAATTTTGCGGATTAGTCAATCCGTTCGCGAGATATGGCAGTTTGGAGTTAAGAAACGCTTGAGAAACTCAAAATTTTCGCAGTTCTGATGCTCGACCAGCATAAGTAGAACGTTCTAGGGGAAAAGTACGCATACCGTTGTAATCGGGCGACTTTCTACTTTCAGATGCAACAGAAATTTTGCGGATTGGTCAATCCGTTCGCGAGATATGGCAGTTTGGATGTATGAAACACTTGAGAAACACAAAATTTTCGCAGTTCTGATGCCCGAAACGAATAACTAGAGCGGCCTAGGGGAAAAGTACGCATACCGTTGTAATCGGGCGAGTTTCTACTTTCAGATGCATCAGAAATTTTGCGGATTGGTCAATCCGTTCGCGAGATATGGCAGTTTGGAAGTAAGAAACGCTTGAGAAACTCAAAATTTTCGCAGTTCTGATGCTCGAAACGATTAACCAGAACGGCCTAGGGGAAAAGTACGCATACCGTTGTAAACGGGCGAGTTTCTACCTTCAGATGCAACAGAAATTTTGCGGATTGCTCAATCCGTTCGCGAGGTATGGCAATTTGGAAGTAAGAAACGCTTGAAAAACTCAAAATTTTCGCAGTTCTGATGCTCGAAACGAATAACTAGAACGGCCTAGGGGAAAAGTACGCATACCGTTGTAATCGGGCGAGTTTCTACTTTCAGATACAACAGAAATTTTGCGGATTGGTCAATCCGTTCGCGAGATATGGCGGTTTGGAAGTAAGAAACGCTTGAGAAACTCAAAATTTTCGCAGTTCTGATGCTCGAAACGAATAACTAGAACGGCCTAGGGGAAAAGTACGCATACCGTTGTAATCGGGCGAGTTTCTACTTTCAGATGCAACAGAAATTTTGCGGATTGGTCAATCCGTTCGCGAGATATGGCAGTTTGTAGGTAAGAAACGCTTGAGAAACTCAAAATCTTCGCAGTTCTGTTGCTCGAAACGAATAACTAGAGCGGCCTAGGGGAAAAGTACGCATACCGTTGTATTCGGGCGAGTTTCTACTTTCAGATGCATCAGAAATTTTGCGGATTGGTCAATCCGTTCGCGAGATATGGCAGTTTGGAAGTAAGAAACGCTTGAGAAACTCAAAATTTTCGCAGTTCTGATGCTCGAAACGATTAACCAGAACGGCCTAGGGGAAAAGTACGCATACCGTTGTAATCGGGCGAGTTTCTACCTTCAGATGCATCAGAAATTTTGCGGATTGGTCAATCCGTTCGCGAGATATGGCAGTTTGGAAGTAAGAAACGCTTGAGAAACTCAAAATTTTCGCAGTTCTGATGCTCGACCAGCATAACTAGAACGTTCTAGGGGAAAAGTACGCATACCGTTGTAATCGGGCGAGTTTCTACTTTCAGATGCAACAGAAATTTTGAGGATTGGTCAATCCGTTCGCGAGATATGGCAGTTTGGAGGTAAGAAACGCTTGAGAAACTCCAAATTTTCGCAGTTCTGATGCTCGAAATGAATAACTAGAGCGGCCTAGGGGAAAAGTACGCATACCGTTGTAATCGGGCGAGTTTCTACTTTCAGATGCAACAGAAATTTTGCGGATTGGTCAATCCGTTTGCGAGATATGGCAGTTTGGAGGTAAGAAACGGTTGAGAAACTCAAAATTTTCACAGTTCTGATGCTCGAAACGAATAACCAGAACGGCCTAGGGGAAAAGTACGCATACCGTTGTAATCGGGCGAGTTTCTACTTTCAGATGCAACAGAAATTTTGCGAATTGGTCAATCCGTTCGCGAGATATGGCAGTTTGGAAGTATGAAACACTTGAGAAACACAAAATTTTCGCAGTTCTGATGCCCGAAACGAATAACTAGAGCGGCCTAGGGGAAAAGTACGCATACCGTTGTAATCGGGCGAGTTTCTACTTTCAGATGCATCAGAAATTTTGCGGATTGGTCAATCCGTTCGCGAGATATGGCAGTTTGGAAGTAAGAAACGCTTGAGAAACTCAAAATTTTCGCAGTTCTGATGCTCGAAACGATTAACCAGAACGGCCTAGGGGAAAAGTACGCATACCGTTGTAAACGGGCGAGTTTCTGCCTTCAGATGCAACAGAAATTTTGCGGATTGCTCAATCCGTTCGCGAGGTATGGCAATTTGGAAGTAAGAAACGCTTGAAAAACTCAAAATTTTCGCAGTTCTGATGCTCGAAACGAATAACTAGAACGGACTAGGGGAAAAGTACGCATACCGTTGTAATCGGGCGAGTTTCTACTTTCAGATGCAACAGAAATTTTGCGGATTGGTCAATCCGTTCGCGAGATATGGCAGTTTGGAGGTAAGAAATGCTTGAGTAACTCAAAATTTTCGCAGTTCTGATGCTCGACAAGCATAACTAGAACGTTCTAGGGGAAAAGTACGCATACCGTTGTAATCGAGCGACTTTCTACTTTCAGATGCATCAGAAATTTTGCGGATTGGTCAATCCGTTCGCGAGATATGGCAGTTTGGAAGTAAGAAACGCTTGAGAAACTCAACATTTTCGCAGTTCTGATGCTCGAAACGATTAACTAGAACGGCCTAGGGGAAAAGTACGCATACCGTTGTAATCGGGCGAGTTTCTACTTTCAGATACAACAGAAATTTTGAGGATTGGTCAATCCGTTCGCGAGATATGGCGGTTTGGAAGTAAGAAACGCTTGAGAAACTCAAAATTTTCGCAGTTCTGATGCTCGAAACGAATAACTAGAACGGCCTAGGGGAAAAGTACGCATACCGTTGTAATCGGGCGAGTTTCTACTTTCAGATGCAACAGAAATTTTGCGGATTGGTCAATCCGTTCGCGAGATATGGCAGTTTGTAGGTAAGAAACGCTTGAGAAACTCAACATTTTCGCAGTTCTGTTGCTCGAAACGAATAACTACAGCGGCCTAGGGGAAAAGTACGCATACCGTTGTATTCGGGCGAGTTTCTACTTTCAGATGCATCAGAAATTTTGCGGATTGGTCAATCCGTTCGCGAGATATGGCAGTTTGGAAGTAAGAAACGCTTGAGAAACTCAAAATTTTCGCAGTTCTGATGCTCGAAACGATTAACCAGAACGGCCTAGGGGAAAAGTACGCATACCGTTGTAATCGGGCGAGTTTCTACCTTCAGATGCATCAGAAATTTTGCGGATTGGTCAATCCGTTCGCGAGATATGGCAGTTTGGAAGTAAGAAACGCTTGAGAAACTCAAAATTTTCGCAGTTCTGATGCTCGAAACGATTAACTAGAACGGCCTAGGGGAAAAGTACGCATACCGTTGTAATCGGGCGCGTTTCTACTTTCAGATGCATCAGAAATTTTGCGGATTGGTCAATCCGTTCGCGAGATATGGCAGTTTGGAAGTAAGAAACGCTTGAGAAACTCAAAATTTTCGCAGTTCAGATGCTCGACCAGCATAACTAGAACGTTCTAGGGGAAAAGTACGCATACCGTTGTAATCGGGCGACTTTCTACTTTCAGATGCAACAGAAATTTTGCGGATTGGTCAATCCGTTTGCGAGATATGGCAGTTTGGAGGTAAGAAACGGTTGAGAAACTCAAAATTTTCACAGTTCTGATGCTCGAAACGAATAACCAGAACGGCCTAGGGGAAAAGTACGCATACCGTTGTAATCGGGCGAGTTTCTACTTTCAGATACAACAGAAATTTTGCGGATTGGTCAATCCGTTCGCGAGATATGGCGGTTTGGAAGTAAGAAACGCTTGAGAAACTCAAAATTTTCGCAGTTCTGATGCTCGAAACGAATAACTAGAACGGCCTAGGGGAAAAGTACGCATACCGTTGTAATCGGGCGAGTTTCTACTTTCAGATGCATCAGAAATTTTGCGGATTGGTCAATCCGTTCGCGAGATATGGCAGTTTGGAAGTAAGAAACGCTTGAGAAACTCAAAATTTTCGCAGTTCTGATGCTCGAAACGATTAACTAGAACGGCCTAGGGGAAAAGTACGCATACCTTTATAATCGGGCGAGTTTCTACTTTCAGATGCATCAGAAATTTTGCGGATTGGTCAATCCGTTCGCGAGATATGGCAGTTTGGAAGTAAGAAACGCTTGAGAAACTCAAAATTTTCGCAGTTCTGATGCTCGAAACGATTAACTAGAACGGCCTAGGGGAAAAGTACGCATACCGTTGTGATCGGGCGAGTTTCTACTTTCAGATGCAACAGAAATTTTGCGGATTGGTCAATCCGTTCGCGAGATATGGCGGTTTGGAAGTAAGAAACGCTTGAGAAACTCAAAATTTTCGCAGTTCTGATGCTCGAAACGAATAACTAGAACGGCCTAGGGGGAAAGTACGCATACCGTTGTAATCGGGCGAGTTTCTACTTTCAGATGCATCAGAAATTTTGCGGATTGGTCAATCCGTTCGCGAGATATGGCAGTTTGGAAGTAAGAAACGCTTGAGAAACTCAAAATTTTCGCAGTTCTGATGCTCGACCAGCATAACTAGAACGTTCTAGGGGAAAAGTACGCATACCGTTGTAATCGGGCGACTTTCTACTTTCAGATGCAACAGAAATTTTGCGGATTGGTCAATCCGTTTGCGAGATATGGCAGTTTGGAGGTAAGAAACGGTTGAGAAACTCAAAATTTTCACAGTTCTGATGCTCGAAACGAATAACCAGAACGGCCTAGGGGAAAAGTACGCATACCGTTGTAATCGGGCGAGTTTCTACTTTCAGATACAACAGAAATTTTGCGGATTGGTCAATCCGTTCGCGAGATATGGCGGTTTGGAAGTAAGAAACGCTTGAGAAACTCAAAATTTTCGCAGTTCTGATGCTCGAAACGAATAACTAGAACGGCCTAGGGGAAAAGTACGCATACCGTTGTAATCGGGCGAGTTTCTACTTTCAGATGCATCAGAAATTTTGCGGATTGGTCAATCCGTTCGCGAGATATGGCAGTTTGGAAGTAAGAAACGCTTGAGAAACTCAAAATTTTCGCAGTTCTGATGCTCGAAACGAATAACTAGAACGGCCTAGGGGGAAAGTACGCATACCGTTGTAATCGGGCGAGTTTCTACTTTCAGATGCAACAGAAATTTTGCGGATTGGTCAATCCGTTCGCGAGATATGGCAGTTTGGAGGTAAGAAACGCTTGAGAAACTCCAAATTTTCGCAGTTCTGATGCTCGACAAGCATAACTAGAACGTTCTAGGGGAAAAGTACGCATACCGTTGTAATCGGGCGACTTTCTACTTTCAGATGCAACAGAAATTTTGCGGATTGGTCAATCCGTTCGCGAGATATGGCAGTTTGGAGGTAAGAAACGGTTGAGAAACTCAAAATTTTCACAGTTCTGATGCTCGAAACGAATAACCAGAACGGCCTAGGGGAAAAGTACGCATACCGTTGTAATCGGTCGAGTTTGTACTTTCAGATGCAACAGAAATTTTGCGGATTGGTCAATCCGTTCGCGAGATATGGCAGTTTGGAAGTATGAAACACTTGAGAAACACAAAATTTTCGCAGTTCTGATGCTCGAAACGAATAACTAGAGCGGCCTAGGGGAAAAGTACGCATACCGTTGTAATCGGGCGAGTTTCTACTTTCAGATGCATCAGAAATTTTGCGGATTGGTCAATCCGTTCGCGAGATATGGCAGTTTGGAAGTAAGAAACTCTTGAGAAACTCAAAATTTTCGCAGTTCTGATGCTCGACTAGCATAACTAGAACGTTCTAGGGGAAAAGTACGCATACCGTTGTAATCGTGCGACTTTCTGCTTTCAGATGCAACAGAAATTTTGCGGATTGTTCAATCCGTTCGCGAGATATGGCAGTTTGGAGGTAAGAAACGGTTGAGAAACTCAAAATTTTCACAGTTCTGATGCTCGAAACGAATAACCAGTACGGCCTAGGGGAAAAGTACGCATACCGTTGTAATCGGGCGAGTTTCTACTTTCAGATGCAACAGAAATTTTGCGGATTGGTCAATCCGTTCGCGAGATATGGCAGTTTGGAAGTAAGAAACGCTTGAGAAACTCAAAATTTTCGCAGTTCTGATGCTCGACCACCATAACTAGAACGTTCTAGGGGAAAAGTACGCATACCGTTGTAATCGGGCGACTTTCTACTTTCAGATGCAACAGAAATTTTGCGGATTGGTCAATCCGTTTGCGAGATATGGCAGTTTGGAGGTAAGAAACGGTTGAGAAACTCAAAATTTTCACAGTTCTGATGCTCGAAACGAATAACCAGAACGGCCTAGGGGAAAAGTACGCATACCGTTGTAATCGGGCGAGTTTCTACTTTCAGATACAACAGAAATTTTGCGGATTGGTCAATCCGTTCGCGAGATATGGCGGTTTGGAAGTAAGAAACGCTTGAGAAACTCAAAATTTTCGCAGTTCTGATGCTCGAAACGAATAACTAGAACGGCCCAGGGGAAAAGTACGCATACCGTTGTAATCGGGCGAGTTTCTACTTTCAGATGCATCAGAAATTTTGCGGATTGGTCAATCCGTTCGCGAGATATGGCAGTTTGGAAGTAAGAAACGCTTGAGAAACTCAAAATTTTCGCAGTTCTGATGCTCGAAACGATTAACTAGAACGGCCTAGGGGAAAAGTACGCATACCGTTGTAATCGGGCGAGTTTCTACTTTCAGATGCAACAGAAATTTTGCGGATTGGTCAATCCGTTCGCGAAATATGGCGGTTTGGAAGTAAGAAACGCTTGAGAAACTCAAAATTTTCGCAGTTCTGATGCTCGAAACGAATAACTAGAACGGCCTAGGGGGAAAGTACGCATACCATTGTAATCGGGCGAGTTTCTACTTTCAGATGCAACAGAAATTTTGTGGATTGGTCAATCCGTTCGCGAGATATGGCGGTTTGGAAGTAAGAAACGCTTGAGAAACTCAAAATTTTCGCAGTTCTGATGCTCGAAACGAATAACTAGAACGGCCTAGGGGGAAAGTACGCATACCGTTGTAATCGGGCGAGTTTCTACTTTCAGATGCATCAGAAATTTTGCGGATTGGTCAATCCGTTCGCGAGATATGGCAGTTTGGAAGTAAGAAACGCTTGAGAAACTCAAAATTTTCGCAGTTCTGATGCTCGACCAGCATAACTAGAACGTTCTAGGGGAAAAGTACGCATACCGTTGTAATCGGGCGACTTTCTACTTTCAGATGCAACAGAAATTTTGCGGATTGGTCAATCCGTTCGCGAGATATGGCAGTTTGGAGGTAAGAAACGCTTGAGAAACTCCAAATTTTCGCAGTTCTGATGCTCGACAAGCATAACTAGAACGTTCTAGGGGAAAAGTACGCATACCGTTGTAATCGGGCGACTTTCTACTTTCAGATGCAACAGAAATTTTGCGGATTGGTCAATCCGTTCGCGAGATATGGCAGTTTGGAGGTAAGAAACGGTTGAGAAACTCAAAATTTTCACAGTTCTGATGCTCGAAACGAATAACCAGAACGGCCTAGGGGAAAAGTACGCATACCGTTGTAATCGGTCGAGTTTGTTCTTTCAGATGCAACAGAAATTTTGCGGATTGGTCAATCCGTTCGCGAGATATGGCAGTTTGGAAGTATGAAACACTTGAGAAACACAAAATTTTCGCAGTTCTGATGCTCGAAACGAATAACTAGAGCGGCCTAGGGGAAAAGTACGCATACCGTTGTAATCGGGCGAGTTTCTACTTTCAGATGCATCAGAAATTTTGCGGATTGGTCAATCCGTTCGCGAGATATGGCAGTTTGGAAGTAAGAAACTCTTGAGAAACTCAAAATTTTCGCAGTTCTGATGCTCGACTAGCATAACTAGAACGTTCTAGGGGAAAAGTACGCATACCGTTGTAATCGTGCGACTTTCTGCTTTCAGATGCAACAGAAATTTTGCGGATTGTTCAATCCGTTCGCGAGATATGGCAGTTTGGAGGTAAGAAACGGTTGAGAAACTCAAAATTTTCACAGTTCTGATGCTCGAAACGAATAACCAGTACGGCCTAGGGGAAAAGTACGCATACCGTTGTAATCGGGCGAGTTTCTACTTTCAGATGCAACAGAAATTTTGCGGATTGGTCAATCCGTTCGCGAGATATGGCAGTTTGGAAGTAAGAAACGCTTGAGAAACTCAAAATTTTCGCAGTTCTGATGCTCGACCAGCATAACTAGAACGTTCTAGGGGAAAAGTACGCATACCGTTGTAATCGGGCGACTTTCTACTTTCAGATGCAACAGAAATTTTGCGGATTGGTCAATCCGTTTGCGAGATATGGCAGTTTGGAGGTAAGAAACGGTTGAGAAACTCAAAATTTTCACAGTTCTGATGCTCGAAACGAATAACCAGAACGGCCTAGGGGAAAAGTACGCATACCGTTGTAATCGGGCGAGTTTCTACTTTCAGATACAACAGAAATTTTGCGGATTGGTCAATCCGTTCGCGAGATATGGCGGTTTGGAAGTAAGAAACGCTTGAGAAACTCAAAATTTTCGCAGTTCTGATGCTCGAAACGAATAACTAGAACGGCCTAGGGGAAAAGTACGCATACCGTTGTAATCGGGCGAGTTTCTACTTTCAGATGCATCAGAAATTTTGCAGATTGGTCAATCCGTTCGCGAGATATGGCAGTTTGGAAGTAAGAAACGCTTGAGAAACTCAAAATTTTCGCAGTTCTGATGCTCTAAACGATTAACTAGAACGGCCTAGGGGAAAAGTACGCATACCTTTGTAATCGGGCGAGTTTCTACTTTCAGATGCATCAGAAATTTTGCGGATTGGTCAATCCGTTCGCGAGATATGGCAGTTTGGATGTAAGAAACGCTTGAGAAACTCAAAATTTTCGCAGTTCTGATGCTCGAAACGATTAACTAGAACGGCCTAGGGGAAAAGTACGCATACCGTTGTAATCGGGCGAGTTTCTACTTTCAGATGCAACAGAAATTTTGCGGATTGGTCAATCCGTTCGCGAGATATGGCGGTTTGGAAGTAAGAAACGCTTGAGAAACTCAAAATTTTCGCAGTTCTGATGCTCGAAACGAATAACTAGAACGGCCTAGGGGGAAAGTACGCATACCGTTGTAATCGGGCGAGTTTGTACTTTCAGATGCATCAGAAATTTTGCGGATTGGTCAATCCGTTCGCGAGATATGGCAGTTTGGAAGTAAGAAACGCTTGAGAAACTCAAAATTTTCGCAGTTCTGATGCTCGAAACGATTAACTAGAACGGCCTAGGGGAAAAGTACGCATACCGTTGTAATCGGGCGAGTTTCTACTTTCAGATGCAACAGAAATTTTGCGGATTGGTCAATCCGTTCGCGAGATATGGCGGTTTGGAAGTAAGAAACGCTTGAGAAACTCAAAATTTCCGCAGTTCTGATGCTCGACCAGCATAACTAGAACGTTCTAGGGGAAAAGTACGCATACCGTTGTAATCGGGCGACTTTCTACTTTCAGATGCAACAGAAATTTTGCGGATTGGTCAATCCGTTTGCGAGATATGGCAGTTTGGAGGTAAGAAACGGTTGAGAAACTCAAAATTTTCACAGTTCTGATGCTCGAAACGAATAACCAGAACGGCCTAGGGGAAAAGTACGCATACCGTTGTAATCGGGCGAGTTTCTACTTTCAGATACAACAGAAATTTTGCGGATTGGTCAATCCGTTCGCGAGATATGGCGGTTTGGAAGTAAGAAACGCTTGAGAAACTCAAAATTTTCGCAGTTCTGATGCTCGAAACGAATAACTAGAACGGCCTAGGGGAAAAGTACGCATACCGTTGTAATCGGGCGAGTTTCTACTTTCAGATGCATCAGAAATTTTGCGGATTGGTCAATCCGTTCGCGAGATATGGCAGTTTGGAAGTAAGAAACGCTTGAGAAACTCAAAATTTTCGCAGTTCTGATGCTCGAAACGAATAACTAGAACGGCCTAGGGGGAAAGTACGCATACCGTTGTAATCGGGCGAGTTTCTACTTTCAGATGCAACAGAAATTTTGCGGATTGGTCAATCCGTTCGCGAGATATGGCAGTTTGGAGGTAAGAAACGCTTGAGAAACTCCAAATTTTCGCAGTTCTGATGCTCGACAAGCATAACTAGAACGTTCTACGGGAAAAGTACGCATACCGTTGTAATCGGGCGACTTTCTACTTTCAGATGCAACAGAAATTTTGCGGATTGGTCAATCCGTTCGCGAGATATGGCAGTTTGGAGGTAAGAAACGGTTGAGAAACTCAAAATTTTCACAGTTCTGATGCTCGAAACGAATAACCAGAACGGCCTAGGGGAAAAGTACGCATACCGTTGTAATCGGTCGAGTTTGTACTTTCAGATGCAACAGAAATTTTGCGGATTGGTCAATCCGTTCGCGAGATATGGCAGTTTGGAAGTATGAAACACTTGAGAAACACAAAATTTTCGCAGTTCTGATGCTCGAAACGAATAACTAGAGCGGCCTAGGGGAAAAGTACGCATACCGTTGTAATCGGGCGAGTTTCTACTTTCAGATGCATCAGAAATTTTGCGGATTGGTCAATCCGTTCGCGAGATATGGCAGTTTGGAAGTAAGAAACTCTTGAGAAACTCAAAATTTTCGCAGTTCTGATGCTCGACTAGCATAACTAGAACGTTCTAGGGGAAAAGTACGCATACCGTTGTAATCGTGCGACTTTCTGCTTTCAGATGCAACAGAAATTTTGCGGATTGTTCAATCCGTTCGCGAGATATGGCAGTTTGGAGGTAAGAAACGGTTGAGAAACTCAAAATTTTCACAGTTCTGATGCTCGAAACGAATAACCAGTACGGCCTAGGGGAAAAGTACGCATACCGTTGTAATCGGGCGAGTTTCTACTTTCAGATGCAACAGAAATTTTGCGGATTGGTCAATCCGTTCGCGAGATATGGCAGTTTGGAAGTAAGAAACGCTTGAGAAACTCAAAATTTTCGCAGTTCTGATGCTCGACCAGCATAACTAGAACGTTCTAGGGGAAAAGTACGCATACCGTTGTAATCGGGCGACTTTCTACTTTCAGATGCAACAGAAATTTTGCGGATTGGTCAATCCGTTTGCGAGATATGACAGTTTGGAGGTAAGAAACGGTTGAGAAACTCAAAATTTTCACAGTTCTGATGCTCGAAACGAATAACCAGAACGGCCTAGGGGAAAAGTACGCATACCGTTGTAATCGGGCGAGTTTCTACTTTCAGATACAACAGAAATTTTGCGGATTGGTCAATCCGTTCGCGAGATATGGCGGTTTGGAAGTAAGAAACGCTTGAGAAACTCAAAATTTTCGCAGTTCTGATGCTCGAAACGAATAACTAGAACGGCCTAGGGGAAAAGTACGCATACCGTTGTAATCGGGCGAGTTTCTACTTTCAGATGCATCAGAAATTTTGCGGATTGGTCAATCCGTTCGCGAGATATGGCAGTTTGGAAGTAAGAAACGCTTGAGAAACTCAAAATTTTCGCAGTTCTGATGCTCTAAACGATTAACTAGAACGGCCTAGGGGAAAAGTACGCATACCTTTGTAATCGGGCGAGTTTCTACTTTCAGATGCATCAGAAATTTTGCGGATTGGTCAATCCGTTCGCGAGATATGGCAGTTTGGAAGTAAGAAACGCTTGAGAAACTCAAAATTTTCGCAGTTCTGATGCTCGAAACGATTAACTAGAACGGCCTAGGGGAAAAGTACGCATACCGTTGTAATCGGGCGAGTTTCTACTTTCAGATGCATCAGAAATTTTGCGGATTGGTCAATCCGTTCGCGAGATATGGCAGTTTGGAAGTAAGAAACGCTTGAGAAACTCAAAATTTTCGCAGTTCTGATGCTCTAAACGATTAACTAGAACGGCCTAGGGGAAAAGTACGCATACCTTTGTAATCGGGCGAGTTTCTACTTTCAGATGCAACAGAAATTTTGCGGATTGGTCAATCCGTTCGCGAGATATGGCGGTTTGGAAGTAAGAAACGCTTGAGAAACTCAAAATTTTCGCAGTTCTGATGCTCGAAACGAATAACTAGAACGGCCTAGGGGGAAAGTACGCATACCGTTGTAATCGGGCGAGTTTCTACTTTCAGATGCAACAGAAATTTTGCGGATTGGTCAATCCGTTTGCGAGATATGGCAGTTTGGAGGTAAGAAACGGTTGAGAAACTCAAAATTTTCACAGTTCTGATGCTCGAAACGAATAACCAGAACGGCCTAGGGGAAAAGTACGCATACCGTTGTAATCGGGCGAGTTTCTACTTTCAGATACAACAGAAATTTTGCGGATTGGTCAATCCGTTCGCGAGATATGGCGGTTTGGAAGTAAGAAACGCTTGAGAAACTCAAAATTTTCGCAGTTCTGATGCTCGACCAGCATAACTAGAACGTTCTAGGGGAAAAGTACGCATACCGTTGTAATCGGGCGACTTTCTACTTTCAGATGCAACAGAAATTTTGCGGATTGGTCAATCCGTTTGCGAGATATGACAGTTTGGAGGTAAGAAACGGTTGAGAAACTCAAAATTTTCACAGTTCTGATGCTCGAAACGAATAACCAGAACGGCCTAGGGGAAAAGTACGCATACCGTTGTAATCGGGCGAGTTTCTACTTTCAGATACAACAGAAATTTTGCGGATTGGTCAATCCGTTCGCGAGATATGGCGGTTTGGAAGTAAGAAACGCTTGAGAAACTCAAAATTTTCGCAGTTCTGATGCTCGAAACGAATAACTAGAACGGCCTAGGGGAAAAGTACGCATACCGTTGTAATCGGGCGAGTTTCTACTTTCAGATGCATCAGAAATTTTGCGGATTGGTCAATCCGTTCGCGAGATATGGCAGTTTGGAAGTAAGAAACGCTTGAGAAACTCAAAATTTTCGCAGTTCTGATGCTCTAAACGATTAACTAGAACGGCCTAGGGGAAAAGTACGCATACCTTTGTAATCGGGCGAGTTTCTACTTTCAGATGCATCAGAAATTTTGCGGATTGGTCAATCCGTTCGCGAGATATGGCAGTTTGGAAGTAAGAAACGCTTGAGAAACTCAAAATTTTCGCAGTTCTGATGCTCGAAACGATTAACTAGAACGGCCTAGGGGAAAAGTACGCATACCGTTGTAATCGGGCGAGTTTCTACTTTCAGATGCATCAGAAATTTTGCGGATTGGTCAATCCGTTCGCGAGATATGGCAGTTTGGAAGTAAGAAACGCTTGAGAAACTCAAAATTTTCGCAGTTCTGATGCTCTAAACGATTAACTAGAACGGCCTAGGGGAAAAGTACGCATACCTTTGTAATCGGGCGAGTTTCTACTTTCAGATGCAACAGAAATTTTGCGGATTGGTCAATCCGTTCGCGAGATATGGCGGTTTGGAAGTAAGAAACGCTTGAGAAACTCAAAATTTTCGCAGTTCTGATGCTCGAAACGAATAACTAGAACGGCCTAGGGGGAAAGTACGCATACCGTTGTAATCGGGCGAGTTTCTACTTTCAGATGCAACAGAAATTTTGCGGATTGGTCAATCCGTTTGCGAGATATGGCAGTTTGGAGGTAAGAAACGGTTGAGAAACTCAAAATTTTCACAGTTCTGATGCTCGAAACGAATAACCAGAACGGCCTAGGGGAAAAGTACGCATACCGTTGTAATCGGGCGAGTTTCTACTTTCAGATACAACAGAAATTTTGCGGATTGGTCAATCCGTTCGCGAGATATGGCGGTTTGGAAGTAAGAAACGCTTGAGAAACTCAAAATTTTCGCAGTTCTGATGCTCGAAACGAATAACTAGAACGGCCTAGGGGGAAAGTACGCATACCGTTGTAATCGGGCGAGTTTCTACTTTCAGATGCAACAGAAATTTTGCGGATTGGTCAATCCGTTCGCGAGATATGGCAGTTTGGAGGTAAGAAACGCTTGAGAAACTCCAAATTTTCGCAGTTCTGATGCTCGACAAGCATAACTAGAACGTTCTAGGGGAAAAGTACGCATACCGTTGTAATCGGGCGACTTTCTACTTTCAGATGCAACAGAAATTTTGCGGATTGGTCAATCCGTTCGCGAGATATGGCAGTTTGGAGGTAAGAAACGGTTGAGAAACTCAAAATTTTCACAGTTCTGATGCTCGAAACGAATAACCAGAACGGCCTAGGGGAAAAGTACGCATACCGTTGTAATCGGTCGAGTTTGTACTTTCAGATGCAACAGAAATTTTGCGGATTGGTCAATCCGTTCGCGAGATATGGCAGTTTGGAAGTATGAAACACTTGAGAAACACAAAATTTTCGCAGTTCTGATGCTCGAAACGAATAACTAGAGCGGCCTAGGGGAAAAGTACGCATACCGTTGTAATCGGGCGAGTTTCTACTTTCAGATGCATCAGAAATTTTGCGGATTGGTCAATCCGTTCGCGAGATATGGCAGTTTGGAAGTAAGAAACTCTTGAGAAACTCAAAATTTTCGCAGTTCTGATGCTCGACTAGCATAACTAGAACGTTCTAGGGGAAAAGTACGCATACCGTTGTAATCGTGCGACTTTCTGCTTTCAGATGCAACAGAAATTTTGCGGATTGTTCAATCCGTTCGCGAGATATGGCAGTTTGGAGGTAAGAAACGGTTGAGAAACTCAAAATTTTCACAGTTCTGATGCTCGAAACGAAAAACCAGTACGGCCTAGGGGAAAAGTACGCATACCGTTGTAATCGGGCGAGTTTCTACTTTCAGATGCAACAGAAATTTTGCGGATTGGTCAATCCGTTCGCGAGATATGGCAGTTTGGAAGTAAGAAACGCTTGAGAAACTCAAAATTTTCGCAGTTCTGATGCTCGACCAGCATAACTAGAACGTTCTAGGGGAAAAGTACGCATACCGTTGTAATCGGGCGACTTTCTACTTTCAGATGCAACAGAAATTTTGCGGATTGGTCAATCCGTTTGCGAGATATGGCAGTTTGGAGGTAAGAAACGGTTGAGAAACTCAAAATTTTCACAGTTCTGATGCTCGAAACGAATAACCAGAACGGCCTAGGGGAAAAGTACGCATACCGTTGTAATCGGGCGAGTTTCTACTTTCAGATACAACAGAAATTTTGCGGATTGGTCAATCCGTTCGCGAGATATGGCGGTTTGGAAGTAAGAAACGCTTGAGAAACTCAAAATTTTCGCAGTTCTGATGCTCGAAACGAATAACTAGAACGGCCTAGGGGAAAAGTACGCATACCGTTGTAATCGGGCGAGTTTCTACTTTCAGATGCATCAGAAATTTTGCGGATTGGTCAATCCGTTCGCGAGATATGGCAGTTTGGAAGTAAGAAACGCTTGAGAAACTCAAAATTTTCGCAGTTCTGATGCTCTAAACGATTAACTAGAACGGCCTAGGGGAAAAGTACGCATACCTTTGTAATCGGGCGAGTTTCTACTTTCAGATGCATCAGAAATTTTGCGGATTGGTCAATCCGTTCGCGAGATATGGCAGTTTGGAAGTAAGAAACGCTTGAGAAACTCAAAATTTTCGCAGTTCTGATGCTCGAAACGAATAACTAGAACGGCCTAGGGGGAAAGTACGCATACCGTTGTAATCGGGCGAGTTTCTACTTTCAGATGCATCAGAAATTTTGCGGATTGGTCAATCCGTTCGCGAGATATGGCAGTTTGGAAGTCAGAAACGCTTGAGAAACTCAAAATTTTCGCAGTTCTGATGCTCGACCAGCATAACTAGAACGTTCTAGGGGAAAAGTACGCATACCGTTGTAATCGGGCGACTTTCTACTTTCAGATGCAACAGAAATTTTGCGGATTGGTCAATCCGTTTGCGAGATATGGCAGTTTGGAGGTAAGAAACGGTTGAGAAACTCAAAATTTTCACAGTTCTGATGCTCGAAACGAATAACCAGAACGGCCTAGGGGAAAAGTACGCATACCGTTGTAATCGGGCGAGTTTCTACTTTCAGATACAACAGAAATTTTGCGGATTGGTCAATCCGTTCGCGAGATATGGCGGTTTGGAAGTAAGAAACGCTTGAGAAACTCAAAATTTTCGCAGTTCTGATGCTCGAAACGAATAACTAGAACGGCCTAGGGGAAAAGTACGCATACCGTTGTAATCGGGCGAGTTTCTACTTTCAGATGCATCAGAAATTTTGCGGATTGGTCAATCCGTTCGCGAGATATGGCAGTTTGGAAGTAAGAAACGCTTGAGAAACTCAAAATTTTCGCAGTTCTGATGCTCGAAACGATTAACTAGAACGGCCTAGGGGAAAAGTACGCATACCGTTGTAATCGGGCGAGTTTCTACTTTCAGATGCATCAGAAATTTTGCGGATTGGTCAATCCGTTCGCGAGATATGGCAGTTTGGAAGTAAGAAACGCTTGAGAAACTCAAAATTTTCGCAGTTCTGATGCTCGAAACGATTAACTAGAACGGCCTAGGGGAAAAGTACGCATACCGTTGTAATCGGGCGAGTTTCTACTTTCAGATGCAACAGAAATTTTGCGGATTGGTCAATCCGTTCGCGAGATATGGCGGTTTGGAAGTAAGAAACGCTTGAGAAACTCAAAATTTTCGCAGTTCTGATGCTCGAAACGAATAACTAGAACGGCCTAGGGGGAAAGTACGCATACCGTTGTAATCGGGCGAGTTTCTACTTTCAGATGCAACAGAAATTTTGCGGATTGGTCAATCCGTTCGCGAGATATGGCGGTTTGGAAGTAAGAAACGCTTGAGAAACTCAAAATTTTCGCAGTTCTGATGCTCGACACGAATAACTAGAACGGCCTAGGGGGAAAGTACGCATACCGTTGTAATCGGGCGAGTTTCTACTTTCAGATGCATCAGAAATTTTGCGGATTGGTCAATCCGTTCGCGAGATATGGCAGATTGGAAGTAAGAAACGCTTGAGAAACTCAAAATTTTCGCAGTTCTGATGCTCGACCAGCATAACTAGAACGTTCTAGGGGAAAAGTACGCATACCGTTGTAATCGGGCGACTTTCTACTTTCAGATGCAACAGAAATTTTGCGGATTGGTCAATCCGTTTGCGAGATATGGCAGTTTGGAGGTAAGAAACGGTTGAGAAACTCAAAATTTTCACAGTTCTGATGCTCGAAACGAATAACCAGAACGGCCTAGGGGAAAAGTACGCATACCGTTGTAATCGGGCGAGTTTCTACTTTCAGATACAACAGAAATTTTGCGGATTGGTCAATCCGTTCGCGAGATATGGCGGTTTGGAAGTAAGAAACGCTTGAGAAACTCAAAATTTTCGCAGTTCTGATGCTCGAAACGAATAACTAGAACGGCCTAGGGGAAAAGTACGCATACCGTTGTAATCGGGCGAGTTTCTACTTTCAGATGCATCAGAAATTTTGCGGATTGGTCAATCCGTTCGCGAGATATGGCAGTTTGGAAGTAAGAAACGCTTGAGAAACTCAAAATTTTCGCAGTTCTGATGCTCGAAACGAATAACTAGAACGGCCTAGGGGGAAAGTACGCATACCGTTGTAATCGGGCGAGTTTCTACTTTCAGATGCAACAGAAATTTTGCGGATTGGTCAATCCGTTCGCGAGATATGGCAGTTTGGAGGTAAGAAACGCTTGAGAAACTCCAAATTTTCGCAGTTCTGATGCTCGACAAGCATAACTAGAACGTTCTAGGGGAAAAGTACGCATACCGTTGTAATCGGGCGACTTTCTACTTTCAGATGCAACAGAAATTTTGCGGATTGGTCAATCCGTTCGCGAGATATGGCAGTTTGGAGGTAAGAAACGGTTGAGAAACTCAAAATTTTCACAGTTCTGATGCTCGAAACGAATAACCAGAACGGCCTAGGGGAAAAGTACGCATACCGTTGTAATCGGTCGAGTTTGTACTTTCAGATGCAACAGAAATTTTGCGGATTGGTCAATCCGTTCGCGAGATATGTCAGTTTGGAAGTATGAAACACTTGAGAAACACAAAATTTTCGCAGTTCTGATGCTCGAAACGAATAACTAGAGCGGCCTAGGGGAAAAGTACGCATACCGTTGTAATCGGGCGAGTTTCTACTTTCAGATGCATCAGAAATTTTGCGGATTGGTCAATCCGTTCGCGAGATATGGCAGTTTGGAAGTAAGAAACTCTTGAGAAACTCAAAATTTTCGCAGTTCTGATGCTCGACTAGCATAACTAGAACGTTCTAGGGGAAAAGTACGCATACCGTTGTAATCGTGCTACTTTCTGCTTTCAGATGCAACAGAAATTTTGCGGATTGTTCAATCCGTTCGCGAGATATGGCAGTTTGGAGGTAAGAAACGGTTGAGAAACTCAAAATTTTCACAGTTCTGATGCTCGAAACGAATAACCAGTACGGCCTAGGGGAAAAGTACGCATACCGTTGTAATCGGGCGAGTTTCTACTTTCAGATGCAACAGAAATTTTGCGGATTGGTCAATCCGTTCGCGAGATATGGCAGTTTGGAAGTAAGAAACGCTTGAGAAACTCAAAATTTTCGCAGTTCTGATGCTCGAGCAGCATAACTAGAACGTTCTAGGGGAAAAGTACGCATACCGTTGTAATCGGGCGACTTTCTACTTTCAGATGCAACAGAAATTTTGCGGATTGGTCAATCCGTTTGCGAGATATGGCAGTTTGGAGGTAAGAAACGGTTGAGAAACTCAAAATTTTCACAGTTCTGATGCTCGAAACGAATAACCAGAACGGCCTAGGGGAAAAGTACGCATACCGTTGTAATCGGGCGAGTTTCTACTTTCAGATACAACAGAAATTTTGCGGATTGGTCAATCCGTTCGCGAGATATGGCGGTTTGGAAGTAAGAAACGCTTGAGAAACTCAAAATTTTCGCAGTTCTGATGCTCGAAACGAATAACTAGAACGGCCTAGGGGAAAAGTACGCATACCGTTGTAATCGGGCGAGTTTCTACTTTCAGATGCATCAGAAATTTTGCGGATTGGTCAATCCGTTCGCGAGATATGGCAGTTTGGAAGTAAGAAACGCTTGAGAAACTCAAAATTTTCGCAGTTCTGATGCTCTAAACGATTAACTAGAACGGCCTAGGGGAAAAGTACGCATACCTTTGTAATCGGGCGAGTTTCTACTTTCAGATGCATCAGAAATTTTGCGGATTGGTCAATCCGTTCGCGAGATATGGCAGTTTGGATGTAAGAAACGCTTGAGAAACTCAAAATTTTCGCAGTTCTGATGCTCGAAACGATTAACTAGAACGGCCTAGGGGAAAAGTACGCATACCGTTGTAATCGGGCGAGTTTCTACTTTCAGATGCAACAGAAATTTTGCGGATTGGTCAATCCGTTCGCGAGATATGGCGGTTTGGAAGTAAGAAACGCTTGAGAAACTCAAAATTTTCGCAGTTCTGATGCTCGAAACGAATAACTAGAACGGCCTAGGGGGAAAGTACGCATACCGTTGTAATCGGGCGAGTTTCTACTTTCAGATGCATCAGAAATTTTGCGGATTGGTCAATCCGTTCGCGAGATATGGCAGTTTGGAAGTAAGAAACGCTTGAGAAACACAAAATTTTCGCAGTTCTGATGCTCGACCAGCATAACTAGAACGTTCTAGGGGAAAAGTACGCATACCATTGTAATCGGGCGACTTTCTACTTTCAGATGCAACAGAAATTTTGCGGATTGGTCAATCCGTTTGCGAGATATGGCAGTTTGGAGGTAAGAAACGGTTGAGAAACTCAAAATTTTCACAGTTCTGATGCTCGAAACGAATAACCAGAACGGCCTAGGGGAAAAGTACGCATACCGTTGTAATCGGGCGAGTTTCTACTTTCAGATACAACAGAAATTTTGCGGATTGGTCAATCCGTTCGCGAGATATGGCGGTTTGGAAGTAAGAAACGCTTGAGAAACTCAAAATTTTCGCAGTTCTGATGCTCGAAACGAATAACTAGAACGGCCTAGGGGAAAAGTACGCATACCGTTGTAATCGGGCGAGTTTCTACTTTCAGATGCATCAGAAATTTTGCGGATTGGTCAATCCGTTCGCGAGATATGGCAATTTGGAAGTAAGAAACGCTTGAGAAACTCAAAATTTTCGCAGTTCTGATGCTCGAAACGATTAACTAGAACGGCCTAGGGGAAAAGTACGCATACCGTTGTAATCGGGCGAGTTTCTACTTTCAGATGCATCAGAAATTTTGCGGATTGGTCAATCCGTTCGCGAGATATGGCAGTTTGGAAGTAAGAAACGCTTGAGAAACTCAAAATTTTCGCAGTTCTGATGCTCGAAACGATTAACTAGAACGGCCTAGGGGAAAAGTACGCATACCGTTGTAATCGGGCGAGTTTCTACTTTCAGATGCAACAGAAATTTTGCGGATTGGTCAATCCGTTCGCGAGATATGGCAGTTTGGAGGTAAGAAACGCTTGAGAAACTCCAAATTTTCGCAGTTCTGATGCTCGACAAGCATAACTAGAACGTTCTAGGGGAAAAGTACGCATACCGTTGTAATCGGGCGACTTTCTACTTTCAGATGCAACAGAAATTTTGCGGATTGGTCAATCCGTTCGCGAGATATGGCAGTTTGGAGGTAAGAAACGGTTGAGAAACTCAAAATTTTCACAGTTCTGATGCTCGAAACGAATAACCAGAACGGCCTAGGGGAAAAGTACGCATACCGTTGTAATCGGGCGAGTTTGTACTTTCAGATGCAACAGAAATTTTGCGGATTGGTCAATCCGTTCGCGAGATATGGCAGTTTGGAAGTATGAAACACTTGAGAAACACAAAATTTTCGCAGTTCTGATGCTCGAAACGAATAACTAGAGCGGCCTAGGGGAAAAGTACGCATACCGTTGTAATCGGGCGAGTTTCTACTTTCAGATGCATCAGAAATTTTGCGGATTGGTCAATCCGTTCGCGAGATATGGCAGTTTGGAAGTAAGAAACGCTTGAGAAACTCAATATTTTCGCAGTTCTGATGCTCGAAACGATTAACCAGAACGGCCTAGGGGAAAAGTACGCATACCGTTGTAATCGGGCGAGTTTCTACTTTCAGATGCATCAGAAATTTTGCGGATTGGTCAGTCCGTTCGCGAGATATGGCAGTTTGGAAGTAAGAAACGCTAGAGAAACTCAAAATTTTCGCAGTTCTGATGCTCGAAACGATTAACTAGAACGGCCTAGGGGAAAAGTACGCATACCGTTGATATCGGGTGAGTTTCTACTTTCAGATGCAACAGAAATTTTGCGGATTAGTCAATCCGTTCGCGAGATATGGCAGTTTGGAGGTAAGAAACGCTTGAGAAACTCAAAATTTTCGCAGTTCTGATGCTCGACCAGCATAACTAGAACGTTCTAGGGGAAAAGTACGCATACCGTTGTAATCGGGCGACTTTCTACTTTCAGATACAACAGAAATTTTGCGGATTGGTCAATCCGTTTGCGAGATATGGCAGTTTGGAAGTAAGAAACACTTGAGAAACTCAAAATTTTCGCAGTTCTGATGCTCGAAACGATTAACCAGAACGGCCTAGGGGAAAAGTACGCATACCGTTGTAAACGGGCGAGTTTCTACCTTCAGATGCAACAGAAATTTTGCGGATTGCTCAATCCGTTCGCGAGGTATGGCAATTTGGAAGTAAGAAACGCTTGAAAAACTCAAAATTTTCGCAGTTCCGATGCTCGAAACGAATAACTAGAACGGACTAGGGGAAAAGTACGCATACCGTTGTAAACGGGCGAGTTTCTACCTTCAGATGCAACAGAAATTTTGCGGATTGCTCAATCCGTTCGCGAGGTATGGCAGTTTGGAAGTAAGAAACGCTTGAGAAACTCAAAATTTTCGCAGTTCTGATGCTCGAAACGATTAACCAGAACGGCCTAGGGGAAAAGTACGCATACCGTTGTAATCGGGCAAGTTTCTACTTTCAGATGCATCAGAAATTTTGCGGATTGGTCAGTCCGTTCGCGAGATATGGCAGTTTGGAAGTAAGAAACGCTTGAGAAACTCAAAATTTTCGCAGTTCTGATGCTCGAAACGATTAACTAGAACGGCCTAGGGGAAAAGTACGCATACCGTTGATATCGGGTGAGTTTCTACTTTCAGATGCAACAGAAATTTTGCGGATTAGTCAATCCGTTCGCGAGATATGGCAGTTTGGAGGTAAGAAACGCTTGAGAAACTCAAAATTTTCGCAGTTCTGATGCTCGACCAGCATAACTAGAACGTTCTAGGGGAAAAGAACGCATACCGTTGTAATCGGGCGACTTTCTACTTTCAGATGCGACAGAAATTTTGCGGATTGGTCAATCCGTTTGCGAGATATGGCAGTTTGGAGGTAAGAAACGGTTGAGAAACTCAAAATTTTCACAGTTCTGATGCTCGAAACGAATAACCAGAACGGCCTAGGGGAAAAGTACGCATACCGTTGTAATCGGGCGAGTTTCTACTTTCAGATGCAACAGAAATTTTGCGGATTGGTCAATCCGTTCGCGAGATATGGCAGTTTGGAAGTATGAAACACTTGAGAAACACAAAATTTTCGCAGTTCTGATGCCCGAAACGAATAACTAGAGCGGCCTAGGGGAAAAGTACGCATACCGTTGTAATCGGGCGAGTTTCTACTTTCAGATGCATCAGAAATTTTGCGGATTGGTCATTCCGTTCGCGAGATATGGCAGTTTGGAAGTAAGAAACGCTTGAGAAACTCAAAATTTTCGCAGTTCTGATGCTCGAAACGATTAACCAGAACGGCCTAGGGGAAAAGTACGCATACCGTTGTAAACGGGCGAGTTTCTACCTTCAGATGCAACAGAAATTTTGCGGATTGCTCAATCCGTTCGCGAGGTATGGCAATTTGGAAGTAAGAAACGCTTGAGAAACTCAAAATTTTCGCAGTTCTGATGCTCGAAACGAATAACTAGAACGGACTAGGGGAAAGGTACGCATACCGTTGTAATCGGGCGAGTTTCTACTTTCAGATGCAACAGAAATTTTGCGGATTGGTCAATCCGTTCGCGAGATATGGCAGTTTGGAGGTAAGAAATGCTTGAGAAACTCAAAATTTTCGCAGTTCTGATGCTCGAAACGATTAACCAGAACGGCCTAGGGGAAAAGTACGCATACCGTTGTAATCGGGCGACTTTCTACTTTCAGATGCATCAGAAATTTTGCGGATTGGTCAGTCCGTTCGCGAGATATGGCAGTTTGGAAGTTAGAAACGCTTGAGAAACTCAAAATTTTCGCAGTTCTGATGCTCGAAACGATTAACTAGAACGGCCTAGGGGAAAAGTACGCATACCGTTGATATCGGGTGAGTTTCTACTTTCAGATGCAACAGAAATTTTGCGGATTAGTCAATCCGTTCGCGAGATATGGCAGTTTGGAGGTAAGAAACGCTTGAGAAACTCAAAATTTTCGCAGTTCTGATGCTCGACCAGCATAACTAGAACGTTCTAGGGGAAAAGTACGCATACCGTTGTAATCGGGCGACTTTCTACTTTCAGATGCGACAGAAATTTTGCGGATTGGTCAATCCGTTTGCGAGATATGGCAGTTTGGATGTAAGAAACGGTTGAGAAACTCAAAATTTTCACAGTTCTGATGCTCGAAACGAATAACCAGAACGGCCTAGGGGAAAAGTACGCATACCGTTGTAATCGGGCGAGTTTCTACTTTCAGATGCAACAGAAATTTTGCGGATTGGTCAATCCGTTCGCGAGATATGGCAGTTTGGAAGTATGAAACACTTGAGAAACACAAAATTTTCGCAGTTCTGATGCCCGAAACGAATAACTAGAGCGGCCTAGGGGAAAAGTACGCATACCGTTGTAATCGGGCGAGTTTCTACTTTCAGATGCATCAGAAATTTTGCGGATTGGTCAATCCGTTCGCGAGATATGGCAGTTTGTAGGTAAGAAACGCTTGAGAAACTCAAGATTTTCGCAGTTCTGTTGCTCGAAACGAATAACTAGAGCGGCCTAGGGGAAAAGTACGCATACCGTTGTAATCGGGCGAGTTTCTAGTTTCAGATGCATCAGAAATTTTGCGGATTGGTCAATCCGTTCGCGAGATATGGCAGTTTGGAAGTAAGAAACGCTTGAGAAACTCAAAATTTTCGCAGTTCTGATGCTCGAAACGATTAACCAGAAGGGCCTAGGGGAAAAGTACGCATACCGTTGTAATCGGGCGAGTTTCTACCTTCAGATGCATCAGAAATTTTGCGGATTGGTCAATCCGTTCGCGAGATATGGCAGTTTGGAAGTAAGAAACGCTTGAGAAACTCAAAATTTTCGCAGTTCTGATGCTCGAAACGATTAACTAGAACGGCCTAGGGGAAAAGTACGCATACCGTTGTAATCGGGCGAGTTTCTACTTTCAGATGCATCAGAAATTTTGCGGATTGGTCAATCCGTTCGCGAGATACGGCAGTTTGGAAGTAAGAAACGCTTGAGAAACTCAAAATTTTCGCAGTTCTGATGCTCGAAACGATTAACTAGAACGGCCTAGGGGAAAAGTACGCATACCGTTGTAATCGGGCGAGTTTCTACTTTCAGATGCATCAGAAATTTTGCGGATTGGTCAATCCGTTCGCGAGATATGGCAGTTTGGAAGTAAGAAACGCTTGAGAAACTCAAAATTTTCGCAGTTCTGATGCTCGAAACGATTAACTAGAACGGCCTAGGGGAAAAGTACGCATACCGTTGTAATCGGGCGAGTTTCTACTTTCAGATGCAACAGAAATTTTGCGGATTGGTCAATCCGTTCGCGAGATATGGCGGTTTGGAAGTAAGAAACGCTTGAGAAACTCAAAATTTTCGCAGTTCTGATGCTCGAAACGAATAACTAGAACGGCCTAGGGGGAAAGTACGCATACCGTTGTAATCGGGCGAGTTTCTACTTTCAGATGCAACAGAAATTTTGCGGATTGGTCAATCCGTTCGTGAGATATGGCAGTTTGGAGGAAAGAAACGCTTGAGAAACTCCAAATTTTCGCAGTTCTGATGCTCGACAAGCATAACTAGAACGTTCTAGGGGAAAAGTACGCATACCGTTGTAATCGGGCGACTTTCTACTTTCAGATGCAACAGAAATTTTGCGGATTGGTCAATCCGTTCGCGAGTTATGGCAGTTTGGAAGTAAGAAACGCTTGAGAAACTCAAAATTTTCGCAGTTCTGATGCTCGACCAGCATAACTAGAACGTTCTAGGGGAAAAGAACGCATACCGTTGTAATCGGGCGACTTTCTACTTTCAGATGCGACAGAAATTTTGCGGATTGGTCAATCCGTTTGCGAGATATGGCAGTTTGGAGGTAAGAAACGCTTGAGAAACTCAAAATTTTCGCAGTTCTGATGCTCGACCAGCATAACTAGAACGTTCTAGGGGAAAAGAACGCATACCGTTGTAATCGGGCGACTTTCTACTTTCAGATGCGACAGAAATTTTGCGGATTGGTCAATCCGTTCGCGAGATATGGCAGTTTGGAAGTAAGAAACGCTTGAGAAACTCAAAATTTTCGCAGTTCTGATGCTCGAAACGATTAACCAGAACGGCCTAGGGGAAAAGTACGCATACCGTTGTAATCGGGCGAGTTTCTACCTTCAGATGCATCAGAAATTTTGCGGATTGGTCAATCCGTTCGCGAGATATGGCAGTTTGGAAGTAAGAAACGCTTGAGAAACTCAAAATTTTCGCAGTTCTGATGCTCGAAACGATTAACCAGAACGGCCTAGGGGAAAAGTACGCATACCGTTGTAATCGGGCAAGTTTCTACTTTCAGATGCATCAGAAATTTTGCGGATTGGTCAGTCCGTTCGCGAGATATGGCAGTTTGGAAGTAAGAAACGCTTGAGAAACTCAAAATTTTCGCAGTTCTGATGCTCGAAACGATTAACTAGAACGGCCTAGGGGAAAAGTACGCATACCGTTGATATCGGGTGAGTTTCTACTTTCAGATGCAACAGAAATTTTGCGGATTAGTCAATCCGTTCGCGAGATATGGCAGTTTGGAGGTAAGAAACGCTTGAGAAACTCAAAATTTTCGCAGTTCTGATGCTCGACCAGCATAACTAGAACGTTCTAGGGGAAAAGAACGCATACCGTTGTAATCGGGCGACTTTCTACTTTCAGATGCGACAGAAATTTTGCGGATTGGTCAATCCGTTTGCGAGATATGGCAGTTTGGAGGTAAGAAACGCTTGAGAAACTCAAAATTTTCGCAGTTCTGATGCTCGACCAGCATAACTAGAACGTTCTAGGGGAAAAGAACGCATACCGTTGTAATCGGGCGACTTTCTACTTTCAGATGCGACAGAAATTTTGCGGATTGGTCAATCCGTTCGCGAGATATGGCAGTTTGGAAGTAAGAAACGCTTGAGAAACTCAAAATTTTCGCAGTTCTGATGCTCGAAACGATTAACCAGAACGGCCTAGGGGAAAAGTACGCATACCGTTGTAATCGGGCGAGTTTCTACCTTCAGATGCATCAGAAATTTTGCGGATTGGTCAATCCGTTCGCGAGATATGGCAGTTTGGAAGTAAGAAACGCTTGAGAAACTCAAAATTTTCGCAGTTCTGATGCTCGAAACGATTAACCAGAACGGCCTAGGGGAAAAGTACGCATACCGTTGTAATCGGGCAAGTTTCTACTTTCAGATGCATCAGAAATTTTGCGGATTGGTCAGTCCGTTCGCGAGATATGGCAGTTTGGAAGTAAGAAACGCTTGAGAAACTCAAAATTTTCGCAGTTCTGATGCTCGAAACGATTAACTAGAACGGCCTAGGGGAAAAGTACGCATACCGTTGATATCGGGTGAGTTTCTACTTTCAGATGCAACAGAAATTTTGCGGATTAGTCAATCCGTTCGCGAGATATGGCAGTTTGGAGGTAAGAAACGCTTGAGAAACTCAAAATTTTCGCAGTTCTGATGCTCGACCAGCATAACTAGAACGTTCTAGGGGAAAAGAACGCATACCGTTGTAATCGGGCGACTTTCTACTTTCAGATGCGACAGAAATTTTGCGGATTGGTCAATCCGTTTGCGAGATATGGCAGTTTGGAGGTAAGAAACGGTTGAGAAACTCAAAATTTTCACAGTTCTGATGCTCGAAACGAATAACCAGAACGGCCTAGGGGAAAAGTACGCATACCGTTGTAATCGGGCGAGTTTCTACTTTCAGATGCAACAGAAATTTTGCGGATTGGTCAATCCGTTCGCGAGATATGGCAGTTTGGAAGTATGAAACACTTGAGAAACACAAAATTTTCGCAGTTCTGATGCCCGAAACGAATAACTAGAGCGGCCTAGGGGAAAAGTACGCATACCGTTGTAATCGGGCGAATTTCTACTTTCAGATGCATCAGAAATTTTGCGGATTGGTCATTCCGTTCGCGAGGTATGGCAATTTGGAAGTAAGAAACGCTTGAAAAACTCAAAATTTTCGCAGTTCTGATGCTCGAAACGAATAACTAGAACGGACTAGGGGAAAGGTACGCATACCGTTGTAATCGGGCGAGTTTCTACTTTCAGATGCAACAGAAATTTTGCGGATTGGTCAATCCGTTCGCGAGATATGGCAGTTTGGAGGTAAGAAATGCTTGAGGAACTCAAAATTTTCGCAGTTCTGATGCTCGACAAGCATAACTAGAACGTTCTAGGGGAAAAGTACGCATACCGTTGTAATCGGGCGACTTTCTACTTTCAGATGCATCAGAAATTTTGCGGATTGGTCAATCCGTTCGCGAGATATGGCAGTTTGGAAGTAAGAAACGCTTGAGAAACTCAAAATTTTCGCAGTTCTGATGCTCGAAACGATTAACTAGAACGGCCTAGGGGAAAAGTACGCATACCGTTGTAATCGGGCGAGTTTCTACTTTCAGATGCATCAGAAATTTTGCGGATTGGTCAATCCGTTCGCGAGATACGGCAGTTTGGAAGTAAGAAACGCTTGAGAAACTCAAAATTTTCGCAGTTCTGATGCTCGAAACGATTAACTAGAACGGCCTAGGGGAAAAGTACGCATACCGTTGTAATCGGGCGAGTTTCTACTTTCAGATGCATCAGAAATTTTGCGGATTGGTCAATCCGTTCGCGAGATATGGCAGTTTGGAAGTAAGAAACGCTTGAGAAACTCAAAATTTTCGCAGTTCTGATGCTCGAAACGATTAACTAGAACGGCCTAGGGGAAAAGTACGCATACCGTTGTAATCGGGCGAGTTTCTACTTTCAGATGCAACAGAAATTTTGCGGATTGGTCAATCCGTTCGCGAGATATGGCGGTTTGGAAGTAAGAAACGCTTGAGAAACTCAAAATTTTCGCAGTTCTGATGCTCGAAACGAATAACTAGAACGGCCTAGGGGGAAAGTACGCATACCGTTGTAATCGGGCGAGTTTCTACTTTCAGATGCAACAGAAATTTTGCGGATTGGTCAATCCGTTCGCGAGATATGGCAGTTTGGAGGAAAGAAACGCTTGAGAAACTCCAAATTTTCGCAGTTCTGATGCTCGACAAGCATAACTAGAACGTTCTAGGGGAAAAGTACGCATACCGTTGTAATCGGGCGACTTTCTACTTTCAGATGCAACAGAACTTTTGCGGATTGGTCAATCCGTTCGCGAGATATGGCAGTTTGGAGGTAAGAAACGGTTGAGAAACTCAAAATTTTCACAGTTCTGATGCTCGAAACGAATAACCAGAACGGCCTAGGGGAAAAGTACGCATACCGTTGTAATCGGGCGAGTTTCTACTTTCAGATGCATCAGAAATTTTGCGGATTGGTCAATCCGTTCGCGAGATATGGCATTTTGGAAGTAAGAAACGCTTGAGAAACTCAAAATTTTCGCAGTTCTGATGCTCGAAACGATTAACCAGAACGGCCTAGGGGAAAAGTACGCATACCGTTGTAATCGGGCGAGTTTCTACTTTCAGATGCATCAGAAATTTTGCGGATTGGTCAGTCCGTTCGCGAGATATGGCAGTTTGGAAGTAAGAAACGCTTGAGAAACTCAAAATTTTCGCAGTTCTGATGCTCGAAACGATTAACTAGAACGGCCTAGGGGAAAAGTATGCATACCGTTGATATCGGGTGAGTTTCTACTTTCAGATGCAACAGAAATTTTGCGGATTAGTCAATCCGTTCTCGAGATATGGCAGTTTGGAGGTAAGAAACGCTTGAGAAACTCAAAATTTTCGCAGTTCTGATGCTCGACTAGCATAACTAGAACGTTCTAGGGGAAAAGTACGCATACCGTTGTAATCGGGCGACTTTCTACTTTCAGATGCAACAGAAATTTTGCGGATTGGTCAATCCGTTCGCTAGATATGGCAGTTTGGAGGTAAGAAACGGTTGAGAAACTCAAAATTTTCACAGTTCTGATGCTCGAAACGAATAACCAGAACGGCCTAGGGGAAAAGTACGCATACCGTTGTAATCGGGCGAGTTTCTACTTTCAGATGCATCAGAAATTTTGCGGATTGGTCAACCCGTTCGCGAGATATGGCAGTTTGGAAGTATGAAACACTTGAGAAACACAAAATTTTCGCAGTTCTGATGCCCGAAACGAATAACAAGAGCGGCCTAGGGGAAAAGTACGCATACCGTTGTAATCGGGCGAGTTTCTACTTTCAGATGCATCAGAAATTTTGCGGATTGGTCAATCCGTTCGCGAGATATGGCAGTTTGGAAGTAAGAAACGCTTGAGAAACTCAAAATTTTCGCAGTTCTGATGCTCGAAACGATTAACCAGAACGGCCTAGGGGAAAAGTACGCATACCGTTGCAATCGGGCGAGTTTCTACCTTCAGATGCATCAGAAATTTTGCGGATTGGTCAATCCGTTCGCGAGATATGGCAGTTTGGAAGTAAGAAACGCTTGAGAAACTCAAAATTTTCGCAGTTCTGATGCTCGAAACGATTAACCAGAACGGCCTAGGGGAAAAGTACGCATACCGTTGTAATCGGGCAAGTTTCTACTTTCAGATGCATCAGAAATTTTGCGGATTGGTCAGTCCGTTCGCGAGATATGGCAGTTTGGAAGTAAGAAACGCTTGAGAAACTCAAAATTTTCGCAGTTCTGATGCTCGAAACGATTAACTAGAACGGCCTAGGGGAAAAGTACGCATACCGTTGATATCGGGTGAGTTTCTACTTTCAGATGCAACAGAAATTTTGCGGATTAGTCAATCCGTTCGCGAGATATGGCAGTTTGGAGGTAAGAAACGCTTGAGAAACTCAAAATTTTCGCAGTTCTGATGCTCGACCAGCATAACTAGAACGTTCTAGGGGAAAAGAACGCATACCGTTGTAATCGGGCGACTTTCTACTTTCAGATGCGACAGAAATTTTGCGGATTGGTCAATCCGTTTGCGAGATATGGCAGTTTGGAGGTAAGAAACGGTTGAGAAACTCAAAATTTTCACAGTTCTGATGCTCGAAACGAATAACCAGAACGGCCTAGGGGAAAAGTACGCATACCGTTGTAATCGGGCGAGTTTCTACTTTCAGATGCAACAGAAATTTTGCGGATTGGTCAATCCGTTCGCGAGATATGGCAGTTTGGAAGTATGAAACACTTGAGAAACACAAAATTTTCGCAGTTCTGATGCCCGAAACGAATAACTAGAGCGGCCTAGGGGAAAAGTACGCATACCGTTGTAATCGGGCGAGTTTCTACTTTCAGATGCATCAGAAATTTTGCGGATTGGTCATTCCGTTCGCGAGGTATGGCAATTTGGAAGTAAGAAACGCTTGAAAAACTCAAAATTTTCGCAGTTCTGATGCTCGAAACGAATAACTAGAACGGACTAGGGGAAAGGTACGCATACCGTTGTAATCGGGCGAGTTTCTACTTTCAGATGCAACAGAAATTTTGCGGATTGGTCAATCCGTTCGCGAGATATGGCAGTTTGGAGGTAAGAAATGCTTGAGGAACTCAAAATTTTCGCAGTTCTGATGCTCGACAAGCATAACTAGAACGTTCTAGGGGAAAAGTACGCATACCGTTGTAATCGGGCGACTTTCTACTTTCAGATGCATCAGAAATTTTGCGGATTGGTCAATCCGTTCGCGAGATATGGCAGTTTGGAAGTAAGAAACGCTTGAGAAACTCAAAATTTTCGCAGTTCTGATGCTCGAAACGATTAACTAGAACGGCCTAGGGGAAAAGTACGCATACCGTTGTAATCGGGCGAGTTTCTACTTTCAGATGCATCAGAAATTTTGCGGATTGGTCAATCCGTTCGCGAGATACGGCAGTTTGGAAGTAAGAAACGCTTGAGAAACTCAAAATTTTCGCAGTTCTGATGCTCGAAACGATTAACTAGAACGGCCTAGGGGAAAAGTACGCATACCGTTGTAATCGGGCGAGTTTCTACTTTCAGATGCATCAGAAATTTTGCGGATTGGTCAATCCGTTCGCGAGATATGGCAGTTTGGAAGTAAGAAACGCTTGAGAAACTCAAAATTTTCGCAGTTCTGATGCTCGAAACGATTAACTAGAACGGCCTAGGGGAAAAGTACGCATACCGTTGTAATCGGGCGAGTTTCTACTTTCAGATGCAACAGAAATTTTGCGGATTGGTCAATCCGTTCGCGAGATATGGCGGTTTGGAAGTAAGAAACGCTTGAGAAACTCAAAATTTTCGCAGTTCTGATGCTCGAAACGAATAACTAGAACGGCCTAGGGGGAAAGTACGCATACCGTTGTAATCGGGCGAGTTTCTACTTTCAGATGCAACAGAAATTTTGCGGATTGGTCAATCCGTTCGCGAGATATGGCAGTTTGGAGGAAAGAAACGCTTGAGAAACTCCAAATTTTCGCAGTTCTGATGCTCGACAAGCATAACTAGAACGTTCTAGGGGAAAAGTACGCATACCGTTGTAATCGGGCGACTTTCTACTTTCAGATGCAACAGAACTTTTGCGGATTGGTCAATCCGTTCGCGAGATATGGCAGTTTGGAGGTAAGAAACGGTTGAGAAACTCAAAATTTTCACAGTTCTGATGCTCGAAACGAATAACCAGAACGGCCTAGGGGAAAAGTACGCATACCGTTGTAATCGGGCGAGTTTCTACTTTCAGATGCATCAGAAATTTTGCGGATTGGTCAATCCGTTCGCGAGATATGGCATTTTGGAAGTAAGAAACGCTTGAGAAACTCAAAATTTTCGCAGTTCTGATGCTCGAAACGATTAACCAGAACGGCCTAGGGGAAAAGTACGCATACCGTTGTAATCGGGCGAGTTTCTACTTTCAGATGCATCAGAAATTTTGCGGATTGGTCAGTCCGTTCGCGAGATATGGCAGTTTGGAAGTAAGAAACGCTTGAGAAACTCAAAATTTTCGCAGTTCTGATGCTCGAAACGATTAACTAGAACGGCCTAGGGGAAAAGTATGCATACCGTTGATATCGGGTGAGTTTCTACTTTCAGATGCAACAGAAATTTTGCGGATTAGTCAATCCGTTCTCGAGATATGGCAGTTTGGAGGTAAGAAACGCTTGAGAAACTCAAAATTTTCGCAGTTCTGATGCTCGACTAGCATAACTAGAACGTTCTAGGGGAAAAGTACGCATACCGTTGTAATCGGGCGACTTTCTACTTTCAGATGCAACAGAAATTTTGCGGATTGGTCAATCCGTTCGCTAGATATGGCAGTTTGGAGGTAAGAAACGGTTGAGAAACTCAAAATTTTCACAGTTCTGATGCTCGAAACGAATAACCAGAACGGCCTAGGGGAAAAGTACGCATACCGTTGTAATCGGGCGAGTTTCTACTTTCAGATGCATCAGAAATTTTGCGGATTGGTCAACCCGTTCGCGAGATATGGCAGTTTGGAAGTATGAAACACTTGAGAAACACAAAATTTTCGCAGTTCTGATGCCCGAAACGAATAACAAGAGCGGCCTAGGGGAAAAGTACGCATACCGTTGTAATCGGGCGAGTTTCTACTTTCAGATGCATCAGAAATTTTGCGGATTGGTCAATCCGTTCGCGAGATATGGCAGTTTGGAAGTAAGAAACGCTTGAGAAACTCAAAATTTTCGCAGTTCTGATGCTCGAAACGATTAACCAGAACGGCCTAGGGGAAAAGTACGCATACCGTTGTAATCGGGCGAGTTTCTACCTTCAGATGCATCAGAAATTTTGCGGATTGGTCAATCCGTTCGCGAGATATGGCAGTTTGGAAGTAAGAAACGCTTGAGAAACTCAAAATTTTCGCAGTTCTGATGCTCGAAACGATTAACTAGAACGGCCTAGGGGAAAAGTACGCATACCGTTGTAATCGGGCGAGTTTCTACTTTCAGATGCATCAGAAATTTTGCGGATTGGTCAATCCGTTCGCGAGATATGGCAGTTTGGAAGTAAGAAACGCTTGAGAAACTCAAAATTTTCGCAGTTCTGATGCTCGAAACGATTAACTAGAACGGCCTAGGGGAAAAGTACGCATACCGTTGTAATCGGGCGAGTTTCTACTTTCAGATGCAACAGAAATTTTGCGGATTGGTCAATCCGTTCGCGAGATATGGCGGCTTGGAAGTAAGAAACGCTTGAGAAACTCAAAATTTTCGCAGTTCTGATGCTCGAAACGATTAACTAGAACGGCCTAGGGGAAAAGTACGCATACCGTTGTAATCGGGCGAGTTTCTACTTTCAGATGCAACAGAAATTTTGCGGATTGGTCAATCCGTTCGCGAGATATGGCGGTTTGGAAGTAAGAAACGCTTGAGAAACTCAAAATTTTCGCAGTTCTGATGCTCGAAACGATTAACTAGAACGGCCTAGGGGAAAAGTACGCATACCGTTGTAATCGGGCGAGTTTCTACTTTCAGATGCAACAGATATTTTGCGGATTGGTCAATCCGTTCGCGAGATATGGCGGTTTGGAAGTAAGAAACGCTTGAGAAACTCAAAATTTTCGCAGTTCTGATGCTCGAAACGAATAACTAGAACGGCCTAGGGGGAAAGTACGCATACCGTTGTTATCGGGCGAGTTTCTACTTTCAGATGCAACAGAAATTTTGCGGATTGGTCAACCCGTTCGCGAGATATGGCAGTTTGGAAGTATGAAACACTTGAGAAACACAAAATTTTCGCAGTTCTGATGCCCGAAACGAATAACAAGAGCGGCCTAGGGGAAAAGTACGCATACCGTTGTAATCGGGCGAGTTTCTACTTTCAGATGCATCAGAAATTTTGCGGATTGGTCAATCCGTTCGCGAGATATGGCAGTTTGGAAGTAAGAAACGCTTGAGAAACTCAAAATTTTCGCAGTTCTGATGCTCGAAACGATTAACCAGAACGGCCTAGGGGAAGAGTACGCATACCGTTGTAATCGGGCGAGTTTCTACCTTCAGATGCATCAGAAATTTTGCGGATTGGTCAATCCGTTCGCGAGATATGGCAGTTTGGAAGTAAGAAACGCTTGAGAAACTCAAAATTTTCGCAGTTCTGATGCTCGAAACGATTAACTAGAACGGCCTAGGGGAAAAGTACGCATACCGTTGTAATCGGGCGAGTTTCTACTTTCAGATGCATCAGAAATTTTGCGGATTGGTCAATCCGTTCGCGAGATATGGCAGTTTGGAAGTAAGAAATGCTTGAGAAACTCAAAATTTTCGCAGTTCTGATGCTCGAAACGATTAACTAGAACGGCCTAGGGGAAAAGTACGCATACCGTTGTAATCGGGCGAGTTTCTACTTTCAGATGCAACAGAAATTTTGCGGATTGGTCAATCCGTTCGCGAGATATGGCGGCTTGGAAGTAAGAAACGCTTGAGAAACTCAAAATTTTCGCAGTTCTGATGCTCGAAACGATTAACTAGAACGGCCTAGGGGAAAAGTACGCATACCGTTGTAATCGGGCGAGTTTCTACTTTCAGATGCAACAGAAATTTTGCGGATTGGTCAATCCGTTCGCGAGATATGGCGGTTTGGAAGTAAGAAACGCTTGAGAAACTCAAAATTTTCGCAGTTCTGATGCTCGAAACGATTAACTAGAACGGCCTAGGGGAAAAGTACGCATACCGTTGTAATCGGGCGAGTTTCTACTTTCAGATGCAACAGATATTTTGCGGATTGGTCAATCCGTTCGCGAGATATGGCGGTTTGGAAGTAAGAAACGCTTGAGAAACTCAAAATTTTCGCAGTTCTGATGCTCGAAACGAATAACTAGAACGGCCTAGGGGGAAAGTACGCATACCGTTGTTATCGGGCGAGTTTCTACTTTCAGATGCAACAGAAATTTTGCGGATTGGTCAATCCGTTCGCGAGATATGGCAGTTTGGAGGAAAGAAACGCTTGAGAAACTCCAAATTTTCGCAGTTCTGATGCTCGACAAGCATAACTAGAACGTTCTAGGGGAAAAGTACGCATACCGTTGTAATCGGGCGACTTTCTACTTTCAGATGCAACAGAAATTTTGCGGATTGGTCAATCCGTTCGCGAGATATGGCAGTTTGGAGGTAAGAAACGGTTGAGAAACTCAAAATTTTCACAGTTCTGATGCTCGAAACGAATAACCAGAACGGCCTAGGGGAAAAGTACGCATACCGTTGTAATCGGGCGAGTTTCTACTTTCAGATGCAACAGAAATTTTGCGGATTGGTCAATCCGTTCGCGAGATATGGCGGTTTGGAAGTAAGAAACGCTTGAGAAACTCAAAATTTTCGCAGTTCTGATGCTCGAAACGATTAACTAGAACGGCCTAGGGGAAAAGTACGCATACCGTTGTAATCGGGCGAGTTTCTACTTTCAGATGCAACAGAAATTTTGCGGATTGGTCAATCCGTTCGCGAGATATGGCGGTTTGGAAGTAAGAAACGCTTGAGAAACTCAAAATTTTCGCAGTTCTGATGCTCGAAACGATTAACTAGAACGTTCTAGGGGAAAAGTACGCATACCGTTGTAATCGGGCGACTTTCTACTTTCAGATGCAACAGAAATTTTGCGGATTGGTCAATCCGTTCGCGAGATATGGCAGTTTGGAGGTAAGAAACGGTTGAGAAACTCAAAATTTTCACAGTTCTGATGCTCGAAACGAATAACCAGAACGGCCTAGGGGAAAAGTACGCATACCGTTGTAATCGGGCGAGTTTCTACTTTCAGATGCATCAGAAATTTTGCGGATTGGTCAACCCGTTCGCGAGATATGGCAGTTTGGAAGTATGAAACACTTGAGAAACACAAAATTTTCGCAGTTCTGATGCCCGAAACGAATAACTAGAGCGGCCTAGGGGAAAAGTACGCATACCGTTGTAATCGGGCGAGTTTCTACTTTCAGATGCATCAGAAATTTTGCGGATTGGTCAATCCGTTCGCGAGATATGGCAGTTTGGAAGTAAGAAACGCTTGAGAAACTCAAAATTTTCGCAGTTCTGATGCTCGAAACGATTAACCAGAACGGCCTAGGGGAAAAGTACGCATACCGTTGTAAACGGGCGAGTTTCTACCTTCAGATGCAACAGAAATTTTGTGGATTGCTCAATCCGTTCGCGAGGTATGGCAATTTGGAAGTAAGAAACGCTTGAAAAACTCAAAATTTTCGCAGTTCTGATGCTCGAAACGAATAACTAGAACGGACTAGGGGAAAAGTACGCATACCGTTCTAATCGGGCGAGTTTCTACTTTCAGATGCAACAGAAATTTTGCGGATTGGTCAATCCGTTCGCGAGATATGGCAGTTTGTAGGTAAGAAACGCTTGAGAAACTCAACATTTTCGCAGTTCTGTTGCTCGAAACGAATAACTAGAGCGGCCTAGGGGAAAAGTACGCATACCGTTGTAATCGGGCGAGTTTCTACTTTCAGATGCATCAGAAATTTTGCGGATTGGTCGATCCGTTCGCGAGATATGGCAGTTTGGAAGTCAGAAACGCATGAGAAACTCAAAATTTTCGCCGTTCTGATGCTCGAAACGATTAACCAGAACGGCCTAGGGGAAAAGTACGCATACCGTTGTAATCGGGCGAGTTTCTACCTTCAGATGCATCAGAAATTTTGCGGATTGGTCAATCCGTTCGCGAGATATGGCAGTTTGGAAGTAAGAAACGCTTGAGAAACTCAAAATTTTCGCAGTTCTGATGCTCGAAACGATTAACTAGAACGGCCTAGGGGAAAAGTACGCATACCGTTGTAATCGGGCGAGTTTCTACTTTCAGATGCATCAGAAATTTTGCGGATTGGTCAATCCGTTCGCGAGATATGGCAGTTTGGAAGTAAGAAACGCTTGAGAAACTCAAAATTTTCGCAGTTCTGATGCTCGAAACAATTAACTAGAACGGCCTAGGGGAAAAGTACGCATACCGTTGTAATCGGGCGAGTTTCTACTTTCAGATGCAACAGAAATTTTGCGGATTGGTCAATCCGTTCGCGAGATATGGCGGTTTGGAAGTAAGAAACGCTTGAGAAACTCAAAATTTTCGCAGTTCTGATGCTCGAAACGAATAACTAGAACGGCCTAGGGGGAAAGCACGCATACCGTTGTAATCGGGCGAGTTTCTACTTTCAGATGCAACAGAAATTTTGCGGATTGGTCAATCCGTTCGCGAGATATGGCAGTTTGGAGGTAAGAAACGCTTGAGAAACTCCAAATTTTCGCAGTTCTGATGCTCGACAAGCATAACTAGAACGTTCTAGGGGAAAAGTACGCATACCGTTGTAATCGGGCGACTTTCTACTTTCAGATGCAACAGAAATTTTGCGGATTGGTCAATCCGTTCGCGAGATATGGCAGTTTGGAGGTAAGAAACGGTTGAGAAACTCAAAATTTTCACAGTTCTGATGCTCGAAACGAATAACCAGAACGGCCTAGGGGAAAAGTACGCATACCGTTGTAATCGGGCGAGTTTCTACTTTCAGATGCAACAGAAATTTTGCGGATTGGTCAATCCGTTCGCGAGATATGGCAGTTTGGAAGTATGAAACACTTGAGAAACACAAAATTTTCGCAGTTCTGATGCTCGAAACGAATAACTAGAGCGGCCTAGGGGAAAAGTACGCATACCGTTGTAATCGGGCGAGTTTCTACTTTCAGATGCATCAGAAATTTTGCGGATTGCTCAATCCGTTCGCGAGGTATGGCAATTTGGAATTAAGAAACGCTTGAAAAACTCAAAATTTTCGCAGTTCTGATGCTCGAAACGAATAACTAGAACGGACTAGGGGAAAAGTACGCATACCGTTGTAATCGGGCGAGTTTCTACTTTCAGATGCAACAGAAATTTTGCGGATTGGTCAATCCGTTCGCGAGATATGGCAGTTTGGAAGTAAGAAACGCTTGAAAAACTCAAAATTTTCGCAGTTCTGATGCTCGAAACGAATAACTAGAACGGACTAGGGGAAAAGCACGCATACCGTTGTTATCGGGCGAGTTTCTACTTTCAGATGCAACAGAAATTTTGCGGATTGGTCAATCCGTTCGCGAGATATGGCAGTTTGGAGGTAAGAAACGCTTGAGAAACTCCAAATTTTCGCAGTTCTGATGCTCGACATGCATAACTAGAACGTTCTAGGGGAAAAGTACGCATACCGTTGTAATCGGGCGACTTTCTACTTTCAGATGCAACAGAAATTTTGCGGATTGGTCAATCCGTTCGCGAGATATGGCAGTTTGGAGGTAAGAAACGGTTGAGAAACTCAAAATTTTCACAGTTCTGATGCTCGAAACGAATAACCAGAACGGCCTAGGGGAAAAGTGCGCATACCGTTGTAATCGGGCGAGTTTGTACTTTCAGATGCAACAGAAATTTTGCGGATTGGTCAATCCGTTCGCGAGATATGGCAGTTTGGAAGTATGAAACACTTGAGAAACACAAAATTTTCGCAGTTCTGATGCTCGAAACGAATAACTAGAGCGGCCTAGGGGAAAAGTACGCATACCGTTGTAATCGGGCGAGTTTCTACTTTCAGATGCATCAGAAATTTTGCGGATTGGTCAATCCGTTCGCGAGATATGGCAGTTTGGAAGTAAGAAACGCTTGAGAAACTCAAAATTTTCGCAGTTCTGATGCTCGAAACGATTAACCAGAACGGCCTAGGGGAAAAGTACGCATACCGTTGTAATCGGGCGAGTTTCTACTTTCAGATGCATCAGAAATTTTGCGGATTGGTCAGTCCGTTCGCGAGATATGGCAGTTTGGAAGTAAGAAACGCTTGAGAAACTCAAAATTTTCGCAGTTCTGATGCTCGAAACGATTAACTAGAACGGCCTAGGGGAAAAGTATGCATACCGTTGATATCGGGTGAGTTTCTACTTTCAGATGCAACAGAAATTTTGCGGATTAGTCAATCCGTTCTCGAGATATGGCAGTTTGGAGGTAAGAAACGCTTGAGAAACTCAAAATTTTCGCAGTTCTGATGCTCGACCAGCATAACTAGAACGTTCTAGGGGAAAAGTACGCATACCGTTGTAATCGGGCGACTTTCTACTTTCAGATGCAACAGAAATTTTGCGGATTGGTCAATCCGTTCGCGAGATATGGCAGTTTGGAGGTAAGAAACGGTTGAGAAACTCAAAATTTTCACAGTTCTGATGCTCGAAACGAATAACCAGAACGGCCTAGGGGAAAAGTACGCATACCGTTGTAATCGGGCGAGTTTCTACTTTCAGATGCATCAGAAATTTTGCGGATTGGTCAACCCGTTCGCGAGATATGGCAGTTTGGAAGTATGAAACACTTGAGAAACACAAAATTTTCGCAGTTCTGATGCCCGAAACGAATAACTAGAGCGGCCTAGGGGAAAAGTACGCATACCGTTGTAATCGGGCGAGTTTCTACTTTCAGATGCATCAGAAATTTTGCGGATTGGTCAATCCGTTCGCGAGATATGGCAGTTTGGAAGTAAGAAACGCTTGAGAAACTCAAAATTTTCGCAGTTCTGATGCTCGAAACGATTAACCAGAACGGCCTAGGGGAAAAGTACGCATACCGTTGTAAACGGGCGAGTTTCTACCTTCAGATGCAACAGAAATTTTGTGGATTGCTCAATCCGTTCGCGAGGTATGGCAATTTGGAAGTAAGAAACGCTTGAAAAACTCAAAATTTTCGCAGTTCTGATGCTCGAAACGAATAACTAGAACGGACTAGGGGAAAAGTACGCATACCGTTGTAATCGGGCGAGTTTCTACTTTCAGATGCAACAGAAATTTTGCGGATTGGTCAATCCGTTCGCGAGATATGGCAGTTTGTAGGTAAGAAACGCTTGAGAAACTCAACATTTTCGCAGTTCTGTTGCTCGAAACGAATAACTAGAGCGGCCTAGGGGAAAAGTACGCATACCGTTGTAATCGGGCGAGTTTCTACTTTCAGATGCATCAGAAATTTTGCGGATTGGTCAATCTGTTCGCGAGATATGGCAGTTTGGAAGTCAGAAACGCTTGAGAAACTCAAAATTTTCGCCGTTCTGATGCTCGAAACGATTAACCAGAACGGCCTAGGGGAAAAGTACGCATACCGTTGTAATCGGGCGAGTTTCTACCTTCAGATGCATCAGAAATTTTGCGGATTGGTCAATCCGTTCGCGAGATATGGCAGTTTGGAAGTAAGAAACGCTTGAGAAACTCAAAATTTTCGCAGTTCTGATGCTCGAAACGATTAACTAGAACGGCCTAGGGGAAAAGTACGCATACCGTTGTAATCGGGCGAGTTTCTACTTTCAGATGCATCAGAAATTTTGCGGATTGGTCAATCCGTTCGCGAGATATGGCAG
Source organism: Ptiloglossa arizonensis (assembly GCF_051014685.1). Classification (NCBI taxonomy): domain Eukaryota; kingdom Metazoa; phylum Arthropoda; class Insecta; order Hymenoptera; family Colletidae; genus Ptiloglossa; species Ptiloglossa arizonensis. The sequence goes on along the minus strand of NW_027479163.1, from coordinate 75,810 downwards.
TTTGGAAGTAAGAAACGCTTGAGAAACTCAAAATTTTCGCAGTTCTGATGCTCGAAACGATTAACTAGAACGGCCTAGGGGAAAAGTACGCATACCGTTGTAATCGGGCGAGTTTCTACTTTCAGATGCAACAGAAATTTTGCGGATTGGTCAATCCGTTCGCGAGATATGGCGGTTTGGAAGTAAGAAACGCTTGAGAAACTCAAAATTTTCGCAGTTCTGATGCTCGAAACGAATAACTAGAACGGCCTAGGGGGAAAGTACGCATACCGTTGTAATCGGGCGAGTTTCTACTTTCAGATGCAACAGAAATTTTGCGGATTGGTCAATCCGTTCGCGAGATATGGCAGTTTGGAGGTAAGAAACGCTTGAGAAACTCCAAATTTTCGCAGTTCTGATGCTCGACAAGCATAACTAGAACGTTCTAGGGGAAAAGTACGCATACCGTTGTAATCGGGCGACTTTCTACTTTCAGATGCAACAGAAATTTTGCGGATTGGTCAATCCGTTCGCGAGATATGGCAGTTTGGAGGTAAGAAACGGTTGAGAAACTCAAAATTTTCACAGTTCTGATGCTCGAAACGAATAACCAGAAAGGCCTAGGGGAAAAGTACGCATACCGTTGTAATCGGGCGAGTTTCTACTTTCAGATGCAACAGAAATTTTGCGGATTGGTCAATCCGTTCGCGAGATATGGCAGTTTGGAAGTATGAAACACTTGAGAAACACAAAATTTTCGCAGTTCTGATGCTCGAAACGAATAACTAGAGCGGCCTAGGGGAAAAGTACGCATACCGTTGTAATCGGGCGAGTTTCTACTTTCAGATGCATCAGAAATTTTGCGGATTGCTCAATCCGTTCGCGAGGTATGGCAATTTGGAATTAAGAAACGCTTGAAAAACTCAAAATTTTCGCAGTTCTGATGCTCGAAACGAATAACTAGAACGGACTAGGGGAAAAGTACGCATACCGTTGTAATCGGGCGAGTTTCTACTTTCAGATGCAACAGAAATTTTGCGGATTGGTCAATCCGTTCGCGAGATATGGCAGTTTGGAAGTAAGAAACGCTTGAAAAACTCAAAATTTTCGCAGTTCTGATGCTCGAAACGAATAACTAGAACGGACTAGGGGAAAAGCACGCATACCGTTGTTATCGGGCGAGTTTCTACTTTCAGATGCAACAGAAATTTTGCGGATTGGTCAATCCGTTCGCGAGATATGGCAGTTTGGAGGTAAGAAACGCTTGAGAAACTCCAAATTTTCGCAGTTCTGATGCTCGACATGCATAACTAGAACGTTCTAGGGGAAAAGTACGCATACCGTTGTAATCGGGCGACTTTCTACTTTCAGATGCAACAGAAATTTTGCGGATTGGTCAATCCGTTCGCGAGATATGGCTGTTTGGAGGTAAGAAACGGTTGAGAAACTCAAAATTTTCACAGTTCTGATGCTCGAAACGAATAACCAGAACGGCCTAGGGGAAAAGTGCGCATACCGTTGTAATCGGGCGAGTTTGTACTTTCAGATGCAACAGAAATTTTGCGGATTGGTCAATCCGTTCGCGAGATATGGCAGTTTGGAAGTATGAAACACTTGAGAAACACAAAATTTTCGCAGTTCTGATGCTCGAAACGAATAACTAGAGCGGCCTAGGGGAAAAGTACGCATACCGTTGTAATCGGGCGAGTTTCTACTTTCAGATGCATCAGAAATTTTGCGGATTGGTCAATCCGTTCGCGAGATATGGCAGTTTGGAAGTAAGAAACGCTTGAGAAACTCAAAATTTTCGCAGTTCTGATGCTCGAAACGATTAACCAGAACGGACTAGGGGAAAAGTACGCATACCGTTGTAATCGGGCGAGTTTCTACTTTCAGATGCAACAGAAATTTTGCGGATTGGTCAATCCGTTCGCGAGATATGGCAGTTTGGAAGTAAGAAACGCTTGAAAAACTCAAAATTTTCGCAGTTCTGATGCTCGAAACGAATAACTAGAACGGACTAGGGGAAAAGCACGCATACCGTTGTTATCGGGCGAGTTTCTACTTTCAGATGCAACAGAAATTTTGCGGATTGGTCAATCCGTTCGCGAGATATGGCAGTTTGGAGGTAAGAAACGCTTGAGAAACTCCAAATTTTCGCAGTTCTGATGCTCGACATGCATAACTAGAACGTTCTAGGGGAAAAGTACGCATACCGTTGTAATCGGGCGACTTTCTACTTTCAGATGCAACAGAAATTTTGCGGATTGGTCAATCCGTTCGCGAGATATGGCTGTTTGGAGGTAAGAAACGGTTGAGAAACTCAAAATTTTCACAGTTCTGATGCTCGAAACGAATAACCAGAACGGCCTAGGGGAAAAGTGCGCATACCGTTGTAATCGGGCGAGTTTGTACTTTCAGATGCAACAGAAATTTTGCGGATTGGTCAATCCGTTCGCGAGATATGGCAGTTTGGAAGTATGAAACACTTGAGAAACACAAAATTTTCGCAGTTCTGATGCTCGAAACGAATAACTAGAGCGGCCTAGGGGAAAAGTACGCATACCGTTGTAATCGGGCGAGTTTCTACTTTCAGATGCATCAGAAATTTTGCGGATTGGTCAATCCGTTCGCGAGATATGGCAGTTTGGAAGTAAGAAACGCTTGAGAAACTCAAAATTTTCGCAGTTCTGATGCTCGAAACGATTAACCAGAACGGCCTAGGGGAAAAGTACGCATACCGTTGTAATCGGGCGAGTTTCTACTTTCAGATGCATCAGAAATTTTGCGGATTGGTCAGTCCGTTCGCGAGATATGGCAGTTTGGAAGTAAGAAACGCTTGAGAAACTCAAAATTTTCGCAGTTCTGATGCTCGAAACGATTAACTAGAACGGCCTAGGGGAAAAGTACGCATACCGTTGATATCGGGTGAGTTTCTACTTTCAGATGCAACAGAAATTTTGCGGATTGGTCAATCCGTTTGCGAGATATGGCAGTTTGGAGGTAAGAAACGGTTGAGAAACTCAAAATTTTCACAGTTCTGATGCTCGAAACGAATAACCAGAACGGCCTAGGGGAAAAGTACGCATACCGTTGTAATCGGGCGAGTTTCTACTTTCAGATGCAACAGAAATTTTGCGGATTGGTCAATCCGTTCGCGAGATATGGCAGTTTGGAAGTATGAAACACTTGAGAAACACAAAATTTTCGCAGTTCTGATGCCCGAAACGAATAACTAGAGCGGCCTAGGGGAAAAGTACGCATACCGTTGTAATCGGGCGAGTTTCTACTTTCAGATGCATCAGAAATGTTGCGGATTGGTCATTCCGTTCGCGAGATATGGCAGTTTGGAAGTAAGAAACGCTTGAGAAACTCAAAATTTTCACAGTTCTGATGCTCGAAACGAATAACCAGAACGGCCTAGGGGAAAAGTACGCATACCGTTGTAATCGGGCGAGTTTCTACTTTCAGATGCATCAGAAATTTTGCGGATTGGTCATTCCGTTCGCGAGATATGGCAGTTTGGAAGTAAGAAACGCTTGAGAAACTCAAAATTTTCGCAGTTCTGATGCTCGAAACGATTAACCAGAACGGCCTAAGGGAAAAGTACGCATACCGTTGTAAACGGGCGAGTTTCTACCTTCAGATGCAACAGAAATTTTGCGGATTGCTCAATCCGTTCGCGAGGTATGGCAATTTGGAAGTAAGAAACGGTTGAGAAACTCAAAATTTTCACAGTTCTGATGCTCGAAACGAATAACCAGAACGGCCTAGGGGAAAAGTACGCATACCGTTGTAATCGGGCGAGTTTCTACTTTCAGATGCAACAGAAATTTTGCGGATTGGTCAATCCGTTCGCGAGATATGGCAGTTTGGAAGTATGAAACACTTGAGAAACACAAAATTTTCGCAGTTCTGATGCCCGAAACGAATAACTAGAGCGGCCTAGGGGAAAAGTACGCATACCGTTGTAATCGGGCGAGTTTCTACTTTCAGATGCATCAGAAATTTTGCGGATTGGTCAATCCGTTCGCGAGATATGGCAGTTTGGAAGTAAGATACGCTTGAGAAACTCAAAATTTTCGCAGTTCTGATGCTCGAAACGATTAACCAGAACGGCCTAGGGGAAAAGTACGCATACCGTTGTAATCGGGCGAGTTTCTACCTTCAGATGCATCAGAAATTTTGCGGATTGGTCAATCCGTTCGCGAGATATGGCAGTTTGGAAGTAAGAAACGCTTGAGAAACTCAAAATTTTCGCAGTTCTGATGCTCGAAACGATTAACTAGAACGGCCTAGGGGAAAAGTACGCATACCGTTGTAATCGGGCGAGTTTCTACTTTCAGATGCAACAGAAATTTTGCGGATTGGTCAATCCGTTCGCGAGATATGGCGGTTTGGAAGTAAGAAACGCTTGAGAAACTCAAAATTTTCGCAGTTCTGATGCTCGAAACGAATAACTAGAACGGCCTAGGGGAAAAGTACGCATACCGTTGTAAACGGGCGAGTTTCTACCTTCAGATGCAACAGAAATTTTGCGGATTGCTCAATCCGTTCGCGAGATATGGCAGTTTGGAGGTAAGAAACGCTTGAGAAACTCAAAATTTTCGCAGTTCTGATGCTCGACCAGCATAACTAGAGCGGCCTAGGGGAAAAGTACGCATACCGTTGTAATCGGGCGAGTTTCTACTTTCAGATGCAACAGAAATTTTGCGGATTGGTCAATCCGTTCGCGAGATATGGCAGTTTGTAGGTAAGAAACGCTTGAGAAACTCAACATTTTCGCAGTTCTGATGCTCGAAACGAATAACAAGAACGGCCTAGGGGAAAAGTAGGCATACCGTTGTAATCGGGCGAGTTTGTACTTTCAGATGCAACAGAAATTTTGCGGATTGGTCAATCCGTTCGCGAGATATGGCAGTTTGGAGGTAAGAAACGCTTGAGAAACTCAAAATTTTCGCAGTTCTGATGCTCGAAACGAATAACTAGAACGGACTAGGGGAAAAGTACGCATACCGTTGTAATCGGGCGAGTTTCTACTTTCAGATGCAACAGAAATTTTGCGGATTGGTCAATCCGTTCGCGAGATATGGCAGTTTGGAGGTAAGAAACGCTTGAGAAACTCCAAATTTTCGCAGTTCTGATGCTCGACAAGCATAACTAGAACGTTCTAGGGGAAAAGTACGCATACCGTTGTAATCGGGCGAGCTTCTACTTTCAGATGCAACAGAAATTTTGCGGATTGGTCAATCCGTTCGCGAGATATGGCAGTTTGGAGGTAAGAAACGCTTGAGAAACTCAAAATTTTCGCAGTTCTGATGCTCGAAACGAATAACTAGAACGGACTAGGGGAAAAGTACGCATACCGTTGTAATCGGGCGACTTTCTACTTTCAGATGCAACAGAAATTTTGCGGATTGGTCAATCCGTTCGCGAGATATGGCAGTTTGGAGGTAAGAAACGGTTGAGAAACTCAAAATTTTCACAGTTCTGATGCTCGAAACGAATAACCAGAACGGCCTAGGGGAAAAGTACGCATACCGTTGTAATCGGGCGAGTTTCTACTTTCAGATGCAACAGAAATTTTGCGGATTGGTCAATCCGTTCGCGAGATATGGCAGTTTGGAAGTATGAAACACTTGAGAAACACAAAATTTTCGCAGTTCTGATGCTCGACCAGCATAACTAGAACGTTCTAGGGGAAAAGTACGCATACCGTTGTAATCGGGCGACTTTCTACTTTCAGATGCAACAGAAATTTTGCAGATTGGTCAATCCGTTCGCGAGATATGGCAGTTTGGAGGTAAGAAACGGTTGAGAAACTCAAAATTTTCACAGTTCTGATGCTCGAAACGAATAACCAGAACGGCCTAGGGGAAAAGTACGCATACCGTTGTAATCGGGCGAGTTTCTACTTTCAGATGCATCAGAAATTTTGCGGATTGGTCATTCCGTTCGCGAGATATGGCAGTTTGGAAGTAAGAAACGCTTGAGAAACTCAAAATTTTCGCAGTTCTGATGCTCGAAACAATTAACCAGAACGGCCTAGGGGAAAAGTACGCATACCGTTGTAAACGGGCGAGTTTCTACCTTCAGATGCAACAGAAATTTTGCGGATTGCTCAATCCGTTCGCGAGGTATGGCAATTTGGAAGTAAGAAACGGTTGAGAAACTCAAAATTTTCACAGTTCTGATGCTCGAAACGAATAACCAGAACGGCCTAGGGGAAAAGTACGCATACCGTTGTAATCGGGCGAGTTTCTACTTTCAGATGCAACAGAAATTTTGCGGATTGGTCAATCCGTTCGCGAGATATGGCAGTTTGGAAGTATGAAACACTTGAGAAACACAAAATTTTCGCAGTTCTGATGCCCGAAACGAATAACTAGAGCGGCCTAGGGGAAAAGTACGCATACCGTTGTAATCGGGCGAGTTTCTACTTTCAGATGCATCAGAAATTTTGCGGATTGGTCAATCCGTTCGCGAGATATGGCAGTTTGGAAGTAAGATACGCTTGAGAAACTCAAAATTTTCGCAGTTCTGATGCTCGAAACGATTAACCAGAACGGCCTAGGGGAAAAGTACGCATACCGTTGTAATCGGGCGAGTTTCTACCTTCAGATGCATCAGAAATTTTGCGGATTGGTCAATCCGTTCGCGAGATATGGCAGTTTGGAAGTAAGAAACGCTTGAGAAACTCAAAATTTTCGCAGTTCTGATGCTCGAAACGATTAACTAGAACGGCCTAGGGGAAAAGTACGCATACCGTTGTAATCGGGCGAGTTTCTACTTTCAGATGCAACAGAAATTTTGCGGATTGGTCAATCCGTTCGCGAGATATGGCAGTTTGGAGGTAAGAAACGCTTGAGAAATTCCAAATTTTCGCAGTTCTGATGCTCGACAAGCATAACTAGAACGTTCTAGGGGAAAAGTACGCATACCGTTTTACTCGGGCGACTTTCTACTTTCAGATGCAACCGAAATTTTGCGGATTGGTCAATCCGTTCGCGAGATATGGCAGTTTGGAAGTAAGAAACGCTTGAGAAACTCAAAATTTTCGCAGTTCTGATGCTCGAAACGATTAACTAGAGCGGCCTAGGGGAAAAGTACGCATACCGTTGATATCGGGTGAGTTTCTACTTTCAGATGAAACAGAAATTTTGCGGATTAGTCAATCCGTTCGCGAGATATGGCAGTTTGGAGGTAAGAAACGCTTGAGAAACTCAAAATTTTCGCAGTTCTGATGCTCGAAACAATTAACCAGAACGGCCTAGGGGAAAAGTACGCATACCGTTGTAAACGGGCGAGTTTCTACCTTCAGATGCAACAGAAATTTTGCGGATTGCTCAATCCGTTCGCGAGGTATGGCAATTTGGAAGTAAGAAACGGTTGAGAAACTCAAAATTTTCACAGTTCTGATGCTCGAAACGAATAACCAGAACGGCCTAGGGGAAAAGTACGCATACCGTTGTAATCGGGCGAGTTTCTACTTTCAGATGCAACAGAAATTTTGCGGATTGGTCAATCCGTTCGCGAGATATGGCAGTTTGGAAGTATGAAACACTTGAGAAACACAAAATTTTCGCAGTTCTGATGCCCGAAACGAATAACTAGAGCGGCCTAGGGGAAAAGTACGCATACCGTTGTAATCGGGCGAGTTTCTACTTTCAGATGCATCAGAAATTTTGCGGATTGGTCAATCCGTTCGCGAGATATGGCAGTTTGGAAGTAAGATACGCTTGAGAAACTCAAAATTTTCGCAGTTCTGATGCTCGAAACGATTAACCAGAACGGCCTAGGGGAAAAGTACGCATACCGTTGTAATCGGGCGAGTTTCTACCTTCAGATGCATCAGAAATTTTGCGGATTGGTCAATCCGTTCGCGAGATATGGCAGTTTGGAAGTAAGAAACGCTTGAGAAACTCAAAATTTTCGCAGTTCTGATGCTCGAAACGATTAACTAGAACGGCCTAGGGGAAAAGTACGCATACCGTTGTAATCGGGCGAGTTTCTACTTTCAGATGCAACAGAAATTTTGCGGATTGGTCAATCCGTTCGCGAGATATGGCGGTTTGGAAGTAAGAAACGCTTGAGAAACTCAAAATTTTCGCAGTTCTGATGCTCGAAACGAATAACTAGAACGGCCTAGGGGAAAAGTACGCATACCGTTGTAAACGGGCGAGTTTCTACCTTCAGATGCAACAGAAATTTTGCGGATTGCTCAATCCGTTCGCGAGGTATGGCAATTTGGAAGTAAGAAACGCTTGAAAAACTCAAAATTTTCGCAGTTCTGATGCTCGAAACGAATAACTAGAACGGACTAGGGGAAAAGTACGCATACCGTTGTAATCGGGCGAGTTTCTACTTTCAGATGCAACAGAAATTTTGCGGATTGGTCAATCCGTTCGCGAGATATGGCAGTTTGGAAGTAAGAAACGCTTGAAAAACTCAAAATTTTCGCAGTTCTGATGCTCGAAACGAATAACTAGAACGGACTAGGGGAAAAGTACGCATACCGTTGTAATCGGGCGAGTTTCTACTTTCAGATGCAACAGAAATTTTGCGGATTGGTCAATCCGTTCGCGAGATATGGCAGTTTGGAAGTATGAAACACTTGAGAAACACAAAATTTTCGCAGTTCTGATGCCCGAAACGAATAACTAGAGCGGCCTAGGGGAAAAGTACGCATACCGTTGTAATCGGGCGAGTTTCTACTTTCAGATGCATCAGAAATTTTGCGGATTGGTCAATCCGTTCGCGAGATATGGCAGTTTGGAAGTAAGATACGCTTGAGAAACTCAAAATTTTCGCAGTTCTGATGCTCGAAACGATTAACCAGAACGGCCTAGGGGAAAAGTACGCATACCGTTGTAATCGGGCGAGTTTCTACCTTCAGATGCATCAGAAATTTTGCGGAGTGGTCAATCCGTTCGCGAGATATGGCAGTTTGGAAGTAAGAAACGCTTGAGAAACTCAAAATTTTCGCAGTTCTGATGCTCGAAACGATTAACTAGAACGGCCTAGGGGAAAAGTACGCATACCGTTGTAATCGGGCGAGTTTCTACTTTCAGATGCAACAGAAATTTTGCGGATTGGTCAATCCGTTCGCGAGATATGGCGGTTTGGAAGTAAGAAACGCTTGAGAAACTCAAAATTTTCGCAGTTCTGATGCTCGAAACGAATAACTAGAACGGCCTAGGGGAAAAGTACGCATACCGTTGTAAACGGGCGAGTTTCTACCTTCAGATGCAACAGAAATTTTGCGGATTGCTCAATCCGTTCGCGAGGTATGGCAATTTGGAAGTAAGAAACGCTTGAAAAACTCAAAATTTTCGCAGTTCTGATGCTCGAAACGAATAACTAGAACGGACTAGGGGAAAAGTACGCATACCGTTGTAATCGGGCGAGTTTCTACTTTCAGATGCAACAGAAATTTTGCGGATTGGTCAATCCGTTCGCGAGATATGGCAGTTTGGAAGTAAGAAACGCTTGAAAAACTCAAAATTTTCGCAGTTCTGATGCTCGAAACGAATAACTAGAACGGACTAGGGGAAAAGTACGCATACCGTTGTAATCGGGCGAGTTTCTACTTTCAGATGCAACAGAAATTTTGCGGATTGGTCAATCCGTTCGCGAGATATGGCAGTTTGGAAGTATGAAACACTTGAGAAACACAAAATTTTCGCAGTTCTGATGCCCGAAACGAATAACTAGAGCGGCCTAGGGGAAAAGTACGCATACCGTTGTAATCGGGCGAGTTTCTACTTTCAGATGCATCAGAAATTTTGCGGATTGGTCAATCCGTTCGCGAGATATGGCAGTTTGGAAGTAAGATACGCTTGAGAAACTCAAAATTTTCGCAGTTCTGATGCTCGAAACGATTAACCAGAACGGCCTAGGGGAAAAGTACGCATACCGTTGTAATCGGGCGAGTTTCTACCTTCAGATGCATCAGAAATTTTGCGGAGTGGTCAATCCGTTCGCGAGATATGGCAGTTTGGAAGTAAGAAACGCTTGAGAAACTCAAAATTTTCGCAGTTCTGATGCTCGAAACGATTAACTAGAACGGCCTAGGGGAAAAGTACGCATACCGTTGTAATCGGGCGAGTTTCTACTTTCAGATGCAACAGAAATTTTGCGGATTGGTCAATCCGTTCGCGAGATATGGCGGTTTGGAAGTAAGAAACGCTTGAGAAACTCAAAATTTTCGCAGTTCTGATGCTCGAAACGAATAACTAGAACGGCCTAGGGGAAAAGTACGCATACCGTTGTAAACGGGCGAGTTTCTACCTTCAGAAGCAACAGAAATTTTGCGGATTGCTCAATCCGTTCGCGAGGTATGGCAATTTGGAAGTAAGAAACGCTTGAAAAACTCAAAATTTTCGCAGTTCTGATGCTCGAAACGATTAACCAGATCGGCCTAGGGGAAAAGTACGCATACCGTTGTAATCGGGCGAGTTTCTACTTTCAGATGCATCAGAAATTTTGCGGATTGGTCAGTCCGTTCGCGAGATATGGCAGTTTGGAAGTAAGAAACGCTTGAGAAACTCAAAATTTTCGCAGTTCTGATGCTCGAAACGAATAACTAGAACGGCCTAGGGGAAAAGTACGCATACCGTTGATATCGGGTGAGTTTCTACTTTCAGATGCAACAGAAATTTTGCGGATTAGTCAATCCGTTCGCGAGATATGGCAGTTTGGAGGTAAGAAACGCTTGAGAAACTCAAAATTTTCGCAGTTCTGATGCTCGACCAGCATAACTAGAACGTTCTAGGGGAAAAGTACGCATACCGTTGTAATCGGGCGACTTTCTACTTTCAGATGCAACAGAAATTTTGCGGATTGGTCAATCCGTTTGCGAGATATGGCAGTTTGGAGGTAAGAAACGGTTGAGAAACTCAAAATTTTCACAGTTCTGATGCTCGAAACGAATAACCAGAACGGCCTAGGGGAAAAGTGCGCATACCGTTGTAATCGGGCGAGTTTGTACTTTCAGATGCAACAGAAATTTTGCGGATTGGTCAATCCGTTCGCGAGATATGGCAGTTTGGAAGTATGAAACACTTGAGAAACACAAAATTTTCGCAGTTCTGATGCTCGAAACGAATAACTAGAGCGGCCTAGGGGAAAAGTACGCATACCGTTGTAATCGGGCGAGTTTCTACTTTCAGATGCATCAGAAATTTTGCGGATTGGTCAATCCGTTCGCGAGATATGGCAGTTTGGAAGTAAGAAACGCTTGAGAAACTCAAAATTTTCGCAGTTCTGATGCTCGAAACGATTAACCAGAACGGCCTAGGGGAAAAGTACGCATACCGTTGTAATCGGGCGAGTTTCTACTTTCAGATGCATCAGAAATTTTGCGGATTGGTCAGTCCGTTCGCGAGATATGGCAGTTTGGAAGTAAGAAACGCTTGAGAAACTCAAAATTTTCGCTGTTCTGATGCTCGAAACGATTAACTAGAACGGCCTAGGGGAAAAGTACGCATACCGTTGATATCGGGTGAGTTTCTACTTTCAGATGCAACAGAAATTTTGCGGATTAGTCAATCCGTTCGCGAGATATGGCAGTTTGGAGGTAAGAAACGCTTGAGAAACTCAAAATTTTCGCAGTTCTGATGCTCGACCAGCATAACTAGAACGTTCTAGGGGAAAAGTACGCATACCGTTGTAATCGGGCGACTTTCTACTTTCAGATGCAACAGAAATTTTGCGGATTGGTCAATCCGTTTGCGAGATATGGCAGTTTGGAGGTAAGAAACGGTTGAGAAACTCAAAATTTTCACAGTTCTGATGCTCGAAACGAATAACCAGAACGGCCTAGGGGAAAGGTACGCATACCGTTGTAATCGGGCGAGTTTCTACTTTCAGATGCAACAGAAATTTTGCGGATTGGTCAATCCGTTCGCGAGATATGGCAGTTTGGAAGTATGAAACACTTGAGAAACACAAAATTTTCGCAGTTCTGATGCCCGAAACGAATAACTAGAGCGGCCTAGGGGAAAAGTACGCATACCGTTGTAATCGGGCGAGTTTCTACTTTCAGATGCATCAGAAATTTTGCGGATTGGTCATTCCGTTCGCGAGATATGGCAGTTTGGAAGTAAGAAACGCTTGAGAAACTCAAAATTTTCGCAGTTCTGATGCTCGAAACGATTAACCAGAACGGCCTAGGGGAAGAGTACGCATACCGTTGTAAACGGGCGAGTTTCTACCTTCAGATGCAACAGAAATTTTGCGGATTGCTCAATCCGTTCGCGAGGTATGGCAATTTGGAAGTAAGAAACGCTTGAAATACTCAAAATTTTCGCAGTTCTGATGCTCGAAACGAATAACTAGAACGGCATAGGGGGAAAGTACGCATACCGTTGTAATCGGGCGAGTTTCTACTTTCAGATGCAACAGAAATTTTGCGGATTGGTCAATCCGTTCGCGAGATATGGCAGTTTGGAGGTAAGAAACGCTTGAGAAACTCAAAATTTTCGCAGTTCTGATGCTCGAAACGAATAACTAGAACGGACTAGGGGAAAAGTACGCATACCGTTGTAATCGGGCGGCTTTCTACTTTCAGATGCAACAGAAATTTTGCGGATTGGTCAATCCGTTCGCGAGATATGGCAGTTTGGAGGTGAGAAACGGTTGAGAAACTCAAAATTTTCACAGTTCTGATGCTCGAAACGAATAACCAGAACGGCCTAGGGGAAAAGTACGCATACCGTTGTAATCGGGCGAGTTTCTACTTTCAGATGCAACAGAAATTTTGCGGATTGGTCAATCCGTTCGCGAGATATGGCAGTTTGGAAGTATGAAACACTTGAGAAACACAAAATTTTCGCAGTTCTGATGCTCGACCAGCATAACTAGAACGTTCTAGGGGAAAAGTACGCATACCGTTGTAATCGGGCGACTTTCTACTTTCAGATGCAACAGAAATTTTGCAGATTGGTCAATCCGTTCGCGAGATATGGCAGTTTGGAGGTAAGAAACGGTTGAGAAACTCAAAATTTTCACAGTTCTGATGCTCGAAACGAATAACCAGAACGGCCTAGGGGAAAAGTACGCATACCGTTGTAATCGGGCGAGTTTCTACTTTCAGATGCATCAGAAATTTTGCGGATTGGTCATTCCGTTCGCGAGATATGGCAGTTTGGAAGTAAGAAACGCTTGAGAAACTCAAAATTTTCGCAGTTCTGATGCTCGAAACGATTAACCAGAACGGCCTAGGGGAAAAGTACGCATACCGTTGTAAACGGGCGAGTTTCTACCTTCAGATGCAACAGAAATTTTGCGGATTGCTCAATCCGTTCGCGAGGTATGGCAGTTTGGAGGTAAGAAACGCTTGAGAAACTCAAAATTTTCGCAGTTCTGATGCTCGAAACGAATAACTAGAACGGCCTAGGGGAAAAGTACGCATACCGTTTATATCGGGTGAGTTTCTACTTTCAGATGCAACAGAGATTTTGCGGATTAGTCAATCCGTTCGCGAGATATGGCAGTTTGGAGGTAAGAAACGCTTGAGAAACTCAAAATTTTCGCAGTTCTGATGCTCGACCAGCATAACTAGAACGTTCTAGGGGAAAAGTACGCATACCGTTGTAATCGGGCGACTTTCTACTTTCAGATGCAACAGAAATTTTGCGGATTGGTCAATCCGTTTGCGAGATATGGCAGTTTGGAGGTAAGAAACGGTTGAGAAACTCAAAATTTTCACAGTTCTGATGCTCGAAACGAATAACCAGAACGGCCTAGGGGAAAAGTACGCATACCGTTGTAATCGGGCGAGTTTCTACTTTCAGATGCAACAGAAATTTTGCGGATTGGTCAATCCGTTCGCGAGATATGGCAGTTTGGAAGTATGAAACACTTGAGAAACACAAAATTTTCGCAGTTCTGATGCCCGAAACGAATAACTAGAGCGGCCTAGGGGAAAAGTACGCATACCGTTGTAATCAGGCGAGTTTCTACTTTCAGATGCATCAGAAATTTTGCGGATTGGTCATTCCGTTCGCGAGATATGGCAGTTTGGAAGTAAGAAACGCTTGAGAAACTCAACATTTTCGCAGTTCTGATGCTCGAAACGATTAACCAGAACGGCCTAGGGGAAGAGTACGCATACCGTTGTAAACGGGCGAGTTTCTACCTTCAGATGCAACAGAAATTTTGCGGATTGCTCAATCCGTTCGCGAGGTATGGCAATTTGGAAGTAAGAAACGCTTGAAAAACTCAAAATTTTCGCAGTTCTGATGCTCGAAACGAATAACTAGAACGGCATAGGGGGAAAGTACGCATACCGTTGTAATCGGGCGAGTTTCTACTTTCAGATGCAACAGAAATTTTGCGGATTGGTCAATCCGTTCGCGAGATATGACAGTTTGTAGGTAAGAAACGCTTGAGAAACTCAACATTTTCGCAGTTCTGATGCTCGAAACGAATAACTAGAACGGCCTAGGGGAAAAGTAGGCATACCGTTGTAATCGGGCGAGTTTGTACTTTCAGATGCAACAGAAATTTTGCGGATTGGTCAATCCGTTCGCGAGATATGGCAGTTTGGAGGTAAGAAACGCTTGAGAAACTCAAAATTTTCGCAGTTCTGATGCTCGAAACGAATAACTAGAACGGACTAGGGGAAAAGTACGCATACCGTTGTAATCGGGCGAGTTTCTACTTTCAGATGCAACAGAAATTTTGCGGATTGGTCAATCCGTTCGCGAGATATGGCAGTTTGGAGGTAAGAAACGCTTGAGAAACTCCAAATTTTCGCAGTTCTGATGCTCGACAAGCATAACTAGAACGTTCTAGGGGAAAAGTACGCATACCGTTGTAATCGGGCGACTTTCTACTTTCAGATGCAACAGAAATTTTGCGGATTGGTCAATCCGTTCGCGAGATATGGCAGTTTGGAAGTAAGAAACGCTTGAGAAACTCAAAATTTTCGCAGTTCTGATGCTCGAAACGATTAACCAGAACGGCCTAGGGGAAGAGTACGCATACCGTTGTAAACGGGCGAGTTTCTACCTTCAGATGCAACAGAAATTTTGCGGATTGGTCAATCCGTTCGCGAGATATGGCAGTTTGTAGGTAAGAAACGCTTGAGAAACTCAAAATTTTCGCAGTTCTGATGCTCGACAAGCATAACTAGAACGTTCTAGGGGAAAAGTACGCATACCGTTGTAATCGGGCGACTTTCTACTTTCAGATGCAACAGAAATTTTGCGGATTGGTCAATCCGTTCGCGAGATATGGCAGTTTGGAGGTAAGAAACGCTTGAGAAACTCAAAATTTTCGCAGTTCTGATGCTCGACAAGCATAACTAGAACGTTCTAGGGGAAAAGTACGCATACCGTTGTAATCGGGCGACTTTCTACTTTCAGATGGAAAAGAAATTTTGCGGATTGGTCAATCCGTTCGCGAGATATGGCAGTTTGGAGGTAAGAAACGGTTGAGAAAATCAAAATTTTCACAGTTCTGATGCTCGAAACGAATAACCAGAACGGCCTAGGGGAAATGTACGCATACCGTTGTAATCGGGCGAGTTTCTACTCTCAGATGCAACAGAAATTTTGCGGATTAGTCAATCCGTTCGCGAGATATGGCAGTTTGGAGGTAAGAAACGCTTGAGAAACTCAAAATTTTCGCAGTTCTGATGCTCGACAAGCATAACTAGAACGTTCTAGGGGAAAAGTACGCATACCGTTGTAATCGGGCGACTTTCTCCTTTCAGATGGAACAGAAATTTTGCGGATTGGTCAATCCGTTCGCGAGATATGGCAGTTTGGAGGTAAGAAACGCTTGAGAAACTCAAAATTTTCGCAGTTCTGATGCTCGACAAGCATAACTAGAACGGTCTAGGGGAAAAGTACGCATACCGTTGTAATCGGGCGAGTTTCTACTTTCAGATGCAACAGAAATTTTGCGGATTGGTCAATCCGTTCGCGAGATATGGCAGTTTGGAGGTAAGAAACGCTTGAGAAACTCAAAATTTTCGCAGTTCTGATGCTCGACAAGCATAACTAGAACGGTCTAGGGGAAAAGTACGCATACCGTTGTAATCGGGCGAATTTCTACTTTCAGATGCAACAGAAATTTTGCGGATTGGTCAATCCGTTCGCGAGATATGGCAGTTTGTAGGTAAGAAACGCTTGAGAAACTCAACATTTTCGCAGTTCTGATGCTCGAAACGAATAACTAGAACGGCCTAGGGGAACAGTAGGCATAGCTTTGTAATCGGGCGAGTTTCTACTTTCAGATGCAACAGAAATTTTGCGGATTGGTCAATCCGTTCGCGAGATATGGCAGTTTGGAGGTAAGAAACGCTTGAGAAACTCAAAATTTTCGCAGTTCTGATGCTCGACAAGCATAACTAGAACGTTCTAGGGGAAAAGTACGCATACCGTTGTAATCGGGCGACTTTCTACTTTCAGATGGAAAAGAAATTTTGCGGATTGGTCAATCCGTTCGCGAGATATGGCAGTTTGGAGGTAAGAAACGGTTGAGAAAATCAAAATTTTCACAGTTCTGATGCTCGAAACGAATAACCAGAACGGCCTAGGGGAAAGGTACCCATACCGTTGTAATCGGGCGAGTTTCTACTTTCAGATACAACAGAAATTTTGCGGATTGGTCAATCCGTTCGCGAGATATGGCAGTTTGGAGGTAAGAAACGCTTGAGAAACTCAAAATTTTCGCAGTTCTGATGCTCGACAAGCATAACTAGAACGGTCTAGGGGACAAGTACGCATACCGTTGTAATCGGGCGAATTTCTACTTTCAGATGCAACAGAAATTTTGCGGATTTGTCAATCCGTTCGCGAGATATGGCAGTTTGTAGGTAAGAAACGCTTGAGAAACTCAACATTTTCGCAGTTCTGATGCTCGAAACGAATAACTAGAACGACCTAGGGGAAAAGTAGGCATAGCGTTGTAATCGGGCGAGTTTCTACTTTCAGATGCAACAGAAATTTTGCGGATTGGTCAATCCGTTCGCGAGATATGGCAGTTTGGAGGTAAGAAACGCTTGAGAAACTCAAAATTTTCGCAGTTCTGATGCTCGAAACGAATAACTAGAACGGCCTACGGGAAAAGTACGCATACCGTTGTAATCGGGCGAGTTTCTACTTTCAGATGCAACAGAAATTTTGCGGATTAGTCAATCCGTTCGCGAGATATGGCAGTTTGTAGGTAAGAAACGCTTGAGAAACTCAACATTTTCGCAGTTCTGATGCTCGAAACGAATAACTAGAACGGCCTAGGGGAAAAGTAGGCATAGCGTTGTAATCGGGCGAGTTTCTACTTTCAGATGCAACAGAAATTTTGCGGTTTGGTCAATCCGTTCGCGAGATATGGCAGTTTGGAAGTAAGAAACGCTTGAGAAACTCAAAATTTTTGCAGTTCTGATGCTCGAAACGATTAACTAGAACGGCCTAGGGGAAAAGTACGCATACCGTTGTAATCGGGCGAGTTTCTACTTTCAGATGCAACAGAAATTTTGCGGATTGGTCAATCCGTTCGCGAGATATGGCAGTTTGGAAGTAAGAAACGCTTGAGAAACTCAAAATTTTCGCAGTTCTGATGCTCGAAACGAATAACTACAACGGCCTACGGGAAAAGTACGCATACCGTTGTAATCGGGCGAGTTTCTACTTTCAGATGCAACAGAAATTTTGCGGATTGGTCAATCCGTTCGCGAGATATGGCAGTTTGGAGGTAAGAAACGCTTGAGAAACTCAAAATTTTCGCAGTTCTGATGCTCGACAAGCATAACTAGAACGGTCTAGGGGAAAAGTACGCATACCGTTGTAATCGGGCGAATTTCTACTTTCAGATGCAACAGAAATTTTGCGGATTAGTCAATCCGTTCGCGAGATATGGCAGTTTGTAGGTAAGAAACGCTTGAGAAACTCAACATTTTCGCAGTTCTGATGCTCGAAACGAATAACTAGAACGGCCTAGGGGAAAAGTAGGCATAGCGTTGTAATCGGGCGAGTTTCTACTTTCAGATGCAACAGAAATTTTGCGGATTGGTCAATCCGTTCGCGAGATATGGCAGTTTGGAGGTAAGAAACGCTTGAGAAACTCAAAATTTTCGCAGTTCTGATGCTCGACAAGCATAACTAGAACGGTCTAGGGGAAAAGTACGGATACCGTTGTAATCGGGCGAGTTTCTACTTTCAGATGCAACAGAAATTTTGCGGATTGGTCAATCCGTTCGCGAGATATGGCAGTTTGGAGGTAAGAAACGCTTGAGAAACTCAAAATTTTCGCAGTTCTGATGCTCGACAAGCATAACTAGAACTGTCTAGGGGAAAAGTACGCATACCGTTGTAATCGGGCGAATTTCTACTTTCAGATGCAACAGAAATTTTGCGGATTGGTCAATCCGTTCGCGAGATATGGCAGTTTGTAGGTAAGAAACGCTTGAGAAACTCAAGATTTTCGCAGTTCTGATGCTCGAAACGAATAACTAGAACGGCCTAGGGGAAAAGTAGGCATAGCGTTGTAATCGGGCGAGTTTCTACTTTCAGATGCAACAGAAATTTTGCGGATTGGTCAATCCGTTCGCGAGATATGGCAGTTTGGAGGTAAGAAACGCTTGAGAAACTCAAAATTTTCGCAGTTCTGATGCTCGACAAGCATAACTAGAACGTTCTAGGGGAAAAGTACGCATACCGTTGTAATCGGGCGACTTTCTACTTTCAGATGGAAAAGAAATTTTGCGGATTGGTCAATCCGTTCGCGAGATATGGCAGTTTGGAGGTAAGAAACGGTTGAGAAAATCAAAATTTTCACAGTTCTGATGCTCGAAACGAATAACCAGAACGGCCTAGGGGAAAAGTACGCATACCGTTGTAATCGGGCGAGTTTCTACTTTCAGATGCAACAGAAATTTTGCGGTTTGGTCAATCCGTTCGCGAGATATGGCAGTTTGGAAGTAAGAAACGCTTGAGAAACTCAAAATTTTTGCAGTTCTGATGCTCGAAACGATTAACTAGAACGGCCTAGGGGAAAAGTACGCATACCGTTGTAATCGGGAGAGTTTCTACTTTCAGATGCAACAGAAATTTTGCGGATTGGTCAATCCGTTCGCGAGATATGGCAGTTTGGAGGTAAGAAACGCTTGAGAAACTCAAAATTTTCGCAGTTCTGATGCTCGACAAGCATAACTAGAACGGTCTAGGGGAAAAGTAGGCATAGCGTTGTAATCGGGCGAGTTTCTACTTTCAGATGCAACAGAAATTTTGCGGATTGGTCAATCCGTTCGCGAGATATGGCAGTTTGGAGGTAAGAAACGCTTGAGAAACTCAAAATTTTCGCAGTTCTGATGCTCGACAAGCATAACTAGAACGGTCTAGGGGAAAAGTACGCATACCGTTGTAATCGGGCGACTTTCTACTTTCAGATGCAACAGAAATTTTGTGGATTGGTCAATCCGTTCGCGAGATATGGCAGTTTGGAGGTAAGAAACGGTTGAGAAACTCAAAATTTTCACAGTTCTGATGCTCGAAACGAATAACCAGAACGGCCTAGGGGAAAAGTACGCATACCGTTGTAATCGGGCGAGTTTCTACTTTCAGATGCAACAGAAATTTTGCGGTTTGGTCAATCCGTTCGCGAGATATGGCAGTTTGGAAGTAAGAAACGCTTGAGAAACTCAAAATTTTTGCAGTTCTGATGCTCGAAACGATTAACTAGAACGGCCTAGGGGAAAAGTACGCATACCGTTGTAATCGGGCGACTTTCTACTTTCAGATGGAAAAGAAATTTTGCGGATTGGTCAATCCGTTCGCGAGATATGGCAGTTTGGAGGTAAGAAACGGTTGAGAAAATCAAAATTTTCACAGTTCTGATGCTCGAAACGAATAACCAGAACGGCCTAGGGGAAATGTACGCATACCGTTGTAATCGGGCGAGTTTCTACTCTCAGATGCAACAGAAATTTTGCGGATTAGTCAATCCGTTCGCGAGATATGGCAGTTTGGAGGTAAGAAACGCTTGAGAAACTCAAAATTTTCGCAGTTCTGATGCTCGACAAGCATAACTAGAACGTTCTAGGGGAAAAGTACGCATACCGTTGTAATCGGGCGACTTTCTACTTTCAGATGGAACAGAAATTTTGCGGATTGGTCAATCCGTTCGCGAGATATGGCAGTTTGGAGGTAAGAAACGCTTGAGAAACTCAAAATTTTCGCAGTTCTGATGCTCGACAAGCATAACTAGAACGGTCTAGGGGAAAAGTACGCATACCGTTGTAATCGGGCGAGTTTCTACTTTCAGATGCAACAGAAATTTTGCGGATTGGTCAATCCGTTCGCGAGATATGGCAGTTTGGAGGTAAGAAACGCTTGAGAAACTCAAAATTTTCGCAGTTCTGATGCTCGACAAGCATAACTAGAACGGTCTAGGGGAAAAGTACGCATACCGTTGTAATCGGGCGAATTTCTACTTTCAGATGCAACAGAAATTTTGCGGATTGGTCAATCCGTTCGCGAGATATGGCAGTTTGTAGGTAAGAAACGCTTGAGAAACTCAACATTTTCGCAGTTCTGATGCTCGAAACGAATAACTAGAACGGCCTAGGGGAACAGTAGGCATAGCTTTGTAATCGGGCGAGTTTCTACTTTCAGATGCAACAGAAATTTTGCGGATTGGTCAATCCGTTCGCGAGATATGGCAGTTTGGAGGTAAGAAACGCTTGAGAAACTCAAAATTTTCGCAGTTCTGATGCTCGACAAGCATAACTAGAACGTTCTAGGGGAAAAGTACGCATACCGTTGTAATCGGGCGACTTTCTACTTTCAGATGGAAAAGAAATTTTGCGGATTGGTCAATCCGTTCGCGAGATATGGCAGTTTGGAGGTAAGAAACGGTTGAGAAAATCAAAATTTTCACAGTTCTGATGCTCGAAACGAATAACCAGAACGGCCTAGGGGAAAAGTACCCATACCGTTGTAATCGGGCGAGTTTCTACTTTCAGATGCAACAGAAATTTTGCGGATTGGTCAATCCGTTCGCGAGATATGGCAGTTTGGAGGTAAGAAACGCTTGAGAAACTCAAAATTTTCGCAGTTCTGATGCTCGACAAGCATAACTAGAACGGTCTAGGGGAAAAGTACGCATACCGTTGTAATCGGGCGAGTTTCTACTTTCAGATGCAACAGAAATTTTGCGGATTGGTCAATCCGTTCGCGAGATATGGCAGTTTGGAGGTAAGAAACGCTTGAGAAACTCAAAATTTTCGCAGTTCTGATGCTCGACAAGCATAACTAGAACGGTCTAGGGGACAAGTACGCATACCGTTGTAATCGGGCGAATTTCTACTTTCAGATGCAACAGAAATTTTGCGGATTGGTCAATCCGTTCGCGAGATATGGCAGTTTGTAGGTAAGAAACGCTTGAGAAACTCAACATTTTCGCAGTTCTGATGCTCGAAACGAATAACTAGAACGACCTAGGGGAAAAGTAGGCATAGCGTTGTAATCGGGCGAGTTTCTACTTTCAGATGCAACAGAAATTTTGCGGATTGGTCAATCCGTTCGCGAGATATGGCAGTTTGGAGGTAAGAAACGCTTGAGAAACTCAAAATTTTCGCAGTTCTGATGCTCGAAACGAATAACTAGAACGGCCTACGGGAAAAGTACGCATACCGTTGTAATCGGGCGAGTTTCTACTTTCAGATGCAACAGAAATTTTGCGGATTAGTCAATCCGTTCGCGAGATATGGCAGTTTGTAGGTAAGAAACGCTTGAGAAACTCAACATTTTCGCAGTTCTGATGCTCGAAACGAATAACTAGAACGGCCTAGGGGAAAAGTAGGCATAGCGTTGTAATCGGGCGAGTTTCTACTTTCAGATGCAACAGAAATTTTGCGGTTTGGTCAATCCGTTCGCGAGATATGGCAGTTTGGAAGTAAGAAACGCTTGAGAAACTCAAAATTTTTGCAGTTCTGATGCTCGAAACGATTAACTAGAACGGCCTAGGGGAAAAGTACGCATACCATTGTAATCGGGCGAGTTTCTACTTTCAGATGCAACAGAAATTTTGCGGATTGGTCAATCCGTTCGCGAGATATGGCAGTTTGGAAGTAAGAAACGCTTGAGAAACTCAAAATTTTCGCAGTTCTGATGCTCGAAACGAATAACTACAACGGCCTACGGGAAAAGTACGCATACCGTTGTAATCGGGCGAGTTTCTACTTTCAGATGCAACAGAAATTTTGCGGATTGGTCAATCCGTTCGCGAGATATGGCAGTTTGGAGGTAAGAAACGCTTGAGAAACTCAAAATTTTCGCAGTTCTGATGCTCGACAAGCATAACTAGAACGGTCTAGGGGAAAAGTACGCATACCGTTGTAATCGGGCGAATTTCTACTTTCAGATGCAACAGAAATTTTGCGGATTAGTCAATCCGTTCGCGAGATATGGCAGTTTGTAGGTAAGAAACGCTTGAGAAACTCAACATTTTCGCAGTTCTGATGCTCGAAACGAATAACTAGAACGGCCTAGGGGAAAAGTAGGCATAGCGTTGTAATCGGGCGAGTTTCTACTTTCAGATGCAACAGAAATTTTGCGGATTGGTCAATCCGTTCGCGAGATATGGCAGTTTGGAGGTAAGAAACGCTTGAGAAACTCAAAATTTTCGCAGTTCTGATGCTCGACAAGCATAACTAGAACGGTCTAGGGGAAAAGTACGGATACCGTTGTAATCGGGCGAGTTTCTACTTTCAGATGCAACAGAAATTTTGCGGATTGGTCAATCCGTTCGCGAGATATGGCAGTTTGGAGGTAAGAAACGCTTGAGAAACTCAAAATTTTCGCAGTTCTGATGCTCGACAAGCATAACTAGAACGGTCTAGGGGAAAAGTACGCATACCGTTGTAATCGGGCGAATTTCTACTTTCAGATGCAACAGAAATTTTGCGGATTGGTCAATCCGTTCGCGAGATATGGCAGTTTGTAGGTAAGAAACGCTTGAGAAACTCAACATTTTCGCAGTTCTGATGCTCGAAACGAATAACTAGAACGGCCTAGGGGAAAAGTAGGCATAGCGTTGTAATCGGGCGAGTTTCTACTTTCAGATGCAACAGAAATTTTGCGGATTGGTCAATCCGTTCGCGAGATATGGCAGTTTGGAGGTAAGAAACGCTTGAGAAACTCAAAATTTTCGCAGTTCTGATGCTCGACAAGCATAACTAGAACGTTCTAGGGGAAAAGTACGCATACCGTTGTAATCGGGCGACTTTCTACTTTCAGATGGAAAAGAAATTTTGCGGATTGGTCAATCCGTTCGCGAGATATGGCAGTTTGGAGGTAAGAAACGGTTGAGAAAATCAAAATTTTCACAGTTCTGATGCTCGAAACGAATAACCAGAACGGCCTAGGGGAAAAGTACGCATACCGTTGTAATCGGGCGAGTTTCTACTTTCAGATGCAACAGAAATTTTGCGGTTTGGTCAATCCGTTCGCGAGATATGGCAGTTTGGAAGTAAGAAACGCTTGAGAAACTCAAAATTTTTGCAGTTCTGATGCTCGAAACGATTAACTAGAACGGCCTAGGGGAAGAGTACGCATACCGTTGTAATCGGGAGAGTTTCTACTTTCAGATGCAACAGAAATTTTGCGGATTTGTCAATCCGTTCGCGAGATATGACAGTTTGGAAGTAAGAAACGCTTGAGAAACTCAAAATTTTCGCAGTTCTGATGCTCGAAACGAATAACTACAACGGCCTACGGGAAAAGTACGCATACCGTTGTAATCGGGCGAGTTTCTACTTTCAGATGCAACAGAAATTTTGCGGATTGGTCAATCCGTTCGCGAGATATGGCAGTTTGGAGGTAAGAAACGCTTGAGAAACTCAAAATTTTCGCAGTTCTGATACTCGACAAGCATAACTAGAACGGTCTAGGGGAAAAGTACGCATACCGTTGTAATCGGGCGAGTTTCTACTTTCAGATGCAACAGAAATTTTGCGGATTGGTCAATCCGTTCGCGAGATATGGCAGTTTGGAGGTAAGAAACGCTTGAGAAACTCAAAATTTTCGCAGTTCTGATGCTGGACAAGCATAACTAGAACGTTCTAGGGGAAAAGTACGCATACCGTTGTAATCGGGCGACTTTCTACTTTCAGATGGAACAGAAATTTTGCGGATTGGTCAATCCGTTCGCGAGATATGGCAGTTTGGAAGTCAGAAACGCTTGAGAAACTCAAAATTTTTGCAGTTCTGATGCTCGAAACGATTAACTAGAACGGCCTAGGAGAAAAGTACGCATACCGTTGTAATCGGGCGAGATTCTACTTTCAGATGCAACAGAAATTTTGCGGATTTGTCAATCCGTTCGCGAGATATGACAGTTTGGAAGTAAGAAACGCTTGAGAAACTCAAAATTTTCGCAGTTCTGATGCTCGAAACGAATAACTACAACGGCCTACGGGAAAAGTACGCATACCGTTGTAATCGGGCGAGTTTCTACTTTCAGATGCAACAGAAATTTTGCGGATTGGTCAATCCGTTCGCGAGATATGGCAGTTTGGAGGTAAGAAACGCTTGAGAAACTCAAAATTTTCGCAGTTCTGATACTCGACAAGCATAACTAGAACGGTCTAGGGGAAAAGTACGCATACCGTTGTAATCGGGCGAGTTTCTACTTTCAGATGCAACAGAAATTTTGCGGATTGGTCAATCCGTTCGCGAGATATGGCAGTTTGGAGGTAAGAAACGCTTGAGAAACTCAAAATTTTCGCAGTTCTGATGCTGGACAAGCATAACTAGAACGTTCTAGGGGAAAAGTACGCATACCGTTGTAATCGGGCGACTTTCTACTTTCAGATGGAACAGAAATTTTGCGGATTGGTCAATCCGTTCGCGAGATATGGCAGTTTGGAGGTAAGAAACGGTTGAGAAACTCAAAATTTTCACAGTTCTGATGCTCGAAACGAATAACCAGAACGGCCTAGGGGAAAAGTACGCATACCGTTGTAATCGGGCGAGTTTCTACTTTCTGATGGAACAGAAATTTTGCGGATTGGTCAATCCGTTCGCGAGATATGGCAGTTTGGAAGTAAGAAACGCTTGAGAAACTCAAAATTTTCGCAGTTCTCATGCTCGAAACGAATAACTAGAACGGCCTAGGGGAAAAGTACGCATACCGTAGTAATCGGGCGAGTTTCTACTTTCAGATGCAACAGAAATTTTGCGGATTGGTCAATCCGTTCGCGAGATATGGCAGTTTGTAGGTAAGAAACGCTTGAGAAACTCAACATTTTCGCAGTTCTGATGCTCGAAACGAATAACTAGAACGGCCTAGGGGAAAAGTAGGCATACCGTTGTAATCGGGCGAGTTTGTACTCTCACATGCAACAGAAATTTTGCGGATTAGGCAATCCGTTCGCAAGATATGGCAGTTTGGAGGTAAGAAACGCTTGAGAAACTCAAAATTTTCGCAGTTCTGATGCTCGACAAGCATAACTAGAACGGTCTAGGGGAAAAGTACGCATACCGTTGTAATCGGGCGACTTTCTACTTTCAGATGGAACAGAAATTTTGCGGATTGGTCAATCCGTTCGCGAGATATGGCAGTTTGGAGGTAAGAAACGGTTGAGAAACTCAAAATTTTCACAGTTCTGATGCTCGAAACGAATAACCAGAACGGCCTAGGGAAAAAGTACGCATACCGTTGTAATCGGGCGAGTTTCTACTTTCAGATGCAACAGAAATTTTGCGGTTTGGTCAATCCGTTCGCGAGATATGGCAGTTTGGAAGTATGATACACTTGAGAAACACAAAATTTTCGCAGTTCTGATGCTCGAAACGAATAACTAGCGCGGCCTAGGGGAAAAGTACGCATACCGTTGTAATCGGGCGAGTTTCTACTTTCAGATGCATCAGAAATTTTGCGGATTGGTCAATCCGTTCGCGAGATATGGCAGTTTGGAAGTAAGAAACGCTTGAGAAACTCAAAATTTTTGCAGTTCTGATGCTCGAAACGATTAACTAGAACGGCCTAGGGGAAAAGTACGCATACCGTTGTAATCGGGCGAGTTTCTACTTTCAGATGCAACAGAAATTTTGCGGATTGGTCAATCCGTTCGCGAGATATGGCAGTTTGGAAGTAAGAAACGCTTGAGAAACTCAAAATTTTCGCAGTTCTCATGCTCGAAACGAATAACTAGAACGGCCTAGGGGAAAAGTACGCATACCGTAGTAATCGGGTGTGTTTCTACTTTCAGATGCAACAGAAATTTTGCGGATTGGTCAATCCGTTCGCGAGATATGGCAGTTTGTAGGTAAGAAACGCTTGAGAAACTCAACATTTTCGCAGTTCTGATGCTCGAAACGAATAACTAGAACGGCCTAGGGGAAAAGTAGGCATAGCGTTGTAATCGGGCGAGTTTCTACTTTCAGATGCAACAGAAATTTTGCGGATTGGTCAATCCGTTCGCGAGATATGGCAGTTTGGAAGTAAGAAACGCTTGAGAAACTCAAAATTTTCGCAGTTCTGATGCTCGAAACGAATAACTACAACGGCCTACGGGAAAAGTACGCATACCGTTGTAATCGGGCGAGTTTCTACTTTCAGATGCAACAGAAATTTTGCGGATTGGTCAATCCGTTCGCGAGATATGGCAGTTTGGAGGTAAGAAACGCTTGAGAAACTCAAAATTTTCGCAGTTCTGATGCTCGACAAGCATAACTAGAACGGTCTAGGGGAAAAGTACGCATACCGTTGTAATCGGGCGACTTTCTACTTTCAGATGCAACAGAAATTTTGCGGATTGGTCAATCCGTTCGCGAGATATGGCAGTTTGGAGGTAAGAAACGGTTGAGAAACTCAAAATTTTCACAGTTCTGATGCTCGAAACGAATAACCAGAACGGCCTAGGGGAAAAGTACGCATACCGTTGTAATCGGGCGAGTTTCTACTTTCAGATGCAACAGAAATTTTGCGGTTTGGTCAATCCGTTCGCGAGATATGGCAGTTTGGAAGTAAGAAACGCTTGAGAAACTCAAAATTTTTGCAGTTCTGATGCTCGAAACGATTAACTAGAACGGCCTAGGGGAAAAGTAGGCATAGCGTTGTAATCGGGCGAGTTTCTACTTTCAGATGCAACAGAAATTTTGCGGATTGGTCAATCCGTTCGCGAGATATGGCAGTTTGTAGGTAAGAAACGCTTGAGAAACTCAACATTTTCGCAGTTCTGATGCTCGAAACGAATAACTAGAACGGCCTAGGGGAAAAGTAGGCATAGCGTTGTAATCGGGCGAGTTTCTACTTTCAGATGCAACAGAAATTTTGCGGATTGGTCAATCCGTTCACGAGATATGGCAGTTTGGAGGTAAGAAACGCTTGAGAAACTCAAAATTTTCGCAGTTCTGATGCTCGACAAGCATAACTAGAACGGTCTAGGGGAAAAGTACGCATACCGTTGTAATCGGGCGAATTTCTACTTTCAGATGCAACAGAAATTTTGCGGATTGGTCAATCCGTTCGCGAGATATGGCAGTTTGTAGGTAAGAAACGCTTGAGAAACTCAACATTTTCGCAGTTCTGATGCTCGAAACGAATAACCAGAACGGCCTAGGGGAAAAGTACGCATACCGTTGTAATCGGGCGAGTTTCTACTTTCAGATGCAACAGAAATTTTGCGGATTGGTCAATCCGTTCGCGAGATATGGCAGTTTGGAAGTAAGAAACGCTTGAGAAACTCAACATTTTCGCAGTTCTGATGCTCGAAACGAATAACTAGAACGGCCTAGGGGAAAAGTAGGCATAGCGTTGTAATCGGGCGAGTTTCTACTTTCAGATGCAACAGAAATTTTGCGGATTGGTCAATCCGTTCGCGAGATATGGCAGTTTGGAGGTAAGAAACGCTTGAGAAACTCAAAATTTTCGCAGTTCTGATGCTCGAAACGAATAACTAGAGCGGCCTAGGGGAAAAGTACGCATACCGTTGTAATCGGGCGACTTTCTACTTTCAGATGGAACAGAAATTTTGCGGATTGGTCAATCCGTTCGCGAGATATGGCAGTTTGGAGGTAAGAAACGGTTGAGAAACTCAAAATTTTCACAGTTCTGATGCTCGAAACGAATAACCAGAACGGCCTAGGGGAAAAGTACGCATACCGTTGTAATCGGGCGAGTTTCTACTTTCAGATGCAACAGAAATTTTGCGGTTTGGTCAATCCGTTCGCGAGATATGGCAGTTTGGAAGTATGAAACACTTGAGAAACACAAAATTTTCGCAGTTCTGATGCTCGAAACGAATAACTAGAGCGGCCTAGGGGAAAAGTACGCATACCGTTGTAATCGGGCGAGTTTCTACTTTCAGATGCATCAGAAATTTTGCGGATTGGTCAATCCGTTCGCGAGATATGGCAGTTTGGAAGTAAGAAACGCTTGAGAAACTCAAAATTTTTGCAGTTCTGATGCTCGAAACGATTAACTAGAACGGCCTAGGGGAAAAGTACGCATACCGTTGTAATCGGGCGAGTTTCTACTTTCAGATGCAACAGAAATTTTGCGGATTGGTCAATCCGTTCGCGAGATATGGCAGTTTGGAAGTAAGAAACGCTTGAGAAACTCAAAATTTTCGCAGTTCTCATGCTCGAAACGAATAACTAGAACGGCCTAGGGGAAAAGTACGCATACCGTAGTAATCGGGCGAGTTTCTACTTTCAGATGCAACAGAAATTTTGCGGATTGGTCAATCCGTTCGCGAGATATGGCAGTTTGTAGGTAAGAAACGCTTGAGAAACTCAACATTTTCGCAGTTCTGATGCTCGAAACGAATAACTAGATAGGCCTAGGGGAAAAGTAGGCATACCGTTGTAATCGGGCGAGTTTGTACTCTCACATGCAACAGAAATTTTGCGGATTAGTCAATCCGTTCGCGAGATATGGCAGTTTGGAGGTAAGAAACGCTTGAGAAACTCAAAATTTTCGCAGTTCTGATGCTCGACAAGCATAACTAGAACGGTCTAGGGGAAAAGTACGCATACCGTTGTAATCGGGCGACTTTCTACTTTCAGATGGAAAAGAAATTTTGCGGATTGGTCAATCCGTTCGCGAGATATGGCAGTTTGGAGGTAAGAAACGGTTGAGAAAATCAAAATTTTCACAGTTCTGATGCTCGAAACGAATAACCAGAACGGCCTAGGGGAAAAGTACGCATACCGTTGTAATCGGGCGAGTTTCTACTTTCAGATGCAACAGAAATTTTGCGGTTTGGTCAATCCGTTCGCGAGATATGGCAGTTTGGAAGTAAGAAACGCTTGAGAAACTCAAAATTTTTGCAGTTCTGATGCTCGAAACGATTAACTAGAACGGCCTAGGGGAAAAGTACGCATGCCGTTGTAATCGGGCGAATTTCTACTTTCAGATGCAACAGAAATTTTGCGGATTGGTCAATCCGTTCGCGAGATATGGCAGTTTGGAGGTAAGAAACGGTTGAGAAACTCAAAATTTTCACAGTTCTGATGCTCGAAACGAATAACCAGAACGGCCTAGGGGAAAAGTACGCATACCGTTGTAATCGGGCGAGTTTCTACTTTCAGATGCAACAGAAATTTTGCGGTTTGGTCAATCCGTTCGCGAGATATGGCAGTTTGGAAGTATGAAACACTTGAGAAACACAAAATTTTCGCAGTTCTGATGCTCGAAACGAATAACTAGAGCGGCCTAGGGGAAAAGTACGCATACCGTTGTAATCGGGCGAGTTTCTACTTTCAGATGCATCAGAAATTTTGCGGATTGGTCAATCCGTTCGCGAGATATGGCAGTTTGGAAGTAAGAAACGCTTGAGAAACTCAAAATTTTTGCAGTTCTGATGCTCGAAACGATTAACTAGAACGGCCTAGGGGAAAAGTACGCATACCGTTGTAATCGGGCGAGTTTCTACTTTCAGATGCAACAGAAATTTTGCGGATTGGTCAATCCGTTCGCGAGATATGGCAGTTTGGAAGTAAGAAACGCTTGAGAAACTCAAAATTTTCGCAGTTCTCATGCTCGAAACGAATAACTAGAACGGCCTAGGGGAAAAGTACGCATACCGTAGTAATCGGGCGAGTTTCTACTTTCAGATGCAACAGAAATTTTGCGGATTGGTCAATCCGTTCGCGAGATATGGCAGTTTGTAGGTAAGAAACGCTTGAGAAACTCAACATTTTCGCAGTTCTGATGCTCGAAACGAATAACTAGATAGGCCTAGGGGAAAAGTAGGCATACCGTTGTAATCGGGCGAGTTTGTACTCTCACATGCAACAGAAATTTTGCGGATTAGTCAATCCGTTCGCGAGATATGGCAGTTTGGAGGTAAGAAACGCTTGAGAAACTCAAAATTTTCGCAGTTCTGATGCTCGACAAGCATAACCAGAACGGTCTAGGGGAAAAGTACGCATACCGTTGTAATCGGGCGACTTTCTACTTTCAGATGGAAAAGAAATTTTGCGGATTGGTCAATCCGTTCGCGAGATATGGCAGTTTGGAGGTAAGAAACGGTTGAGAAAATCAAAATTTTCACAGTTCTGATGCTCGAAACGAATAACCAGAACGGCCTAGGGGAAAAGTACGCATACCGTTGTAATCGGGCGAGTTTCTACTTTCAGATGCAACAGAAATTTTGCGGTTTGGTCAATCCGTTCGCGAGATATGGCAGTTTGGAAGTAAGAAACGCTTGAGAAACTCAAAATTTTTGCAGTTCTGATGCTCGAAACGATTAACTAGAACGGCCTAGGGGAAAAGTACGCATGCCGTTGTAATCGGGCGAATTTCTACTTTCAGATGCAACAGAAATTTTGCGGATTGGTCAATCCGTTCGCGAGATATGGCAGTTTGTAGGTAAGAAACGCTTGAGAAACTCAACATTTTCGCAGTTCTGATGCTCGAAACGAATAACTAGAACGACCTAGGGGAAAAGTAGGCATAGCGTTGTAATCGGGCGAGTTTCTACTTTCAGATGCAACAGAAATTTTGCGGATTGGTCAATCCGTTCGCGAGATATGGCAGTTTGGAGGTAAGAAACACTTGAGAAACTCAAAATTTTCGCAGTTCTGATGCTCGACAAGCATAACTAGAACGGTCTAGGGGAAAAGTACGCATACCGTTGTAATCGGGCGAATTTCTACTTTCAGATGCAACAGAAATTTTGCGGATTGGTCAATCCGTTCGCGAGATATGGCAGTTTGTAGGTAAGAAACGCTTGAGAAACTCAACATTTTCGCAGTTCTGATGCTCGAAACGAATAACCAGAACGGCCTAGGGGAAAAGTACGCATACCGTTGTAATCGGGCGAGTTTCTACTTTCAGATGCAACAGAAATTTTGCGGATTGGTCAATCCGTTCGCGAGATATGGCAGTTTGGAAGTCAGAAACGCTTGAGAAACTCAAAATTTTTGCAGTTCTGATGCTCGAAACGATTAACTAGAACGGCCTAGGAGAAAAGTACGCATACCGTTGTAATCGGGCGAGATTCTACTTTCAGATGCAACAGAAATTTTGCGGATTTGTCAATCCGTTCGCGAGATATGACAGTTTGGAAGTAAGAAACGCTTGAGAAACTCAAAATTTTCGCAGTTCTGATGCTCGAAACGAATAACTACAACGGCCTACGGGAAAAGTACGCATACCGTTGTAATCGGGCGAGTTTCTACTTTCAGATGCAACAGAAATTTTGCGGATTGGTCAATCCGTTCGCGAGATATGGCAGTTTGGAGGTAAGAAACGCTTGAGAAACTCAAAATTTTCGCAGTTCTGATACTCGACAAGCATAACTAGAACGGTCTAGGGGAAAAGTACGCATACCGTTGTAATCGGGCGAGTTTCTACTTTCAGATGCAACAGAAATTTTGCGGATTGGTCAATCCGTTCGCGAGATATGGCAGTTTGGAGGTAAGAAACGCTTGAGAAACTCAAAATTTTCGCAGTTCTGATGCTGGACAAGCATAACTAGAACGTTCTAGGGGAAAAGTACGCATACCGTTGTAATCGGGCGACTTTCTACTTTCAGATGGAACAGAAATTTTGCGGATTGGTCAATCCGTTCGCGAGATATGGCAGTTTGGAGGTAAGAAACGGTTGAGAAACTCAAAATTTTCACAGTTCTGATGCTCGAAACGAATAACCAGAACGGCCTAGGGGAAAAGTACGCATACCGTTGTAATCGGGCGAGTTTCTACTTTCTGATGGAACAGAAATTTTGCGGATTGGTCAATCCGTTCGCGAGATATGGCAGTTTGGAAGTAAGAAACGCTTGAGAAACTCAAAATTTTCGCAGTTCTCATGCTCGAAACGAATAACTAGAACGGCCTAGGGGAAAAGTACTCATACCGTAGTAATCGGGCGAGTTTCTACTTTCAGATGCAACAGAAATTTTGCGGATTGGTCAATCCGTTCGCGAGATATGGCAGTTTGTAGGTAAGAAACGCTTGAGAAACTCAACATTTTCGCAGTTCTGATGCTCGAAACGAATAACTAGAACGGCCTAGGGGAAAAGTAGGCATACCGTTGTAATCGGGCGAGTTTGTACTCTCACATGCAACAGAAATTTTGCGGATTAGGCAATCCGTTCGCAAGATATGGCAGTTTGGAGGTAAGAAACGCTTGAGAAACTCAAAATTTTCGCAGTTCTGATGCTCGACAAGCATAACTAGAACGGTCTAGGGGAAAAGTACGCATACCGTTGTAATCGGGCGACTTTCTACTTTCAGATGGAACAGAAATTTTGCGGATTGGTCAATCCGTTCGCGAGATATGGCAGTTTGGAGGTAAGAAACGGTTGAGAAACTCAAAATTTTCACAGTTCTGATGCTCGAAACGAATAACCAGAACGGCCTAGGGAAAAAGTACGCATACCGTTGTAATCGGGCGAGTTTCTACTTTCAGATGCAACAGAAATTTTGCGGTTTGGTCAATCCGTTCGCGAGATATGGCAGTTTGGAAGTATGATACACTTGAGAAACACAAAATTTTCGCAGTTCTGATGCTCGAAACGAATAACTAGCGCGGCCTAGGGGAAAAGTACGCATACCGTTGTAATCGGGCGAGTTTCTACTTTCAGATGCATCAGAAATTTTGCGGATTGGTCAATCCGTTCGCGAGATATGGCAGTTTGGAAGTAAGAAACGCTTGAGAAACTCAAAATTTTTGCAGTTCTGATGCTCGAAACGATTAACTAGAACGGCCTAGGGGAAAAGTACGCATACCGTTGTAATCGGGCGAGTTTCTACTTTCAGATGCAACAGAAATTTTGCGGATTGGTCAATCCGTTCGCGAGATATGGCAGTTTGGAAGTAAGAAACGCTTGAGAAACTCAAAATTTTCGCAGTTCTCATGCTCGAAACGAATAACTAGAACGGCCTAGGGGAAAAGTACGCATACCGTAGTAATCGGGTGTGTTTCTACTTTCAGATGCAACAGAAATTTTGCGGATTGGTCAATCCGTTCGCGAGATATGGCAGTTTGTAGGTAAGAAACGCTTGAGAAACTCAACATTTTCGCAGTTCTGATGCTCGAAACGAATAACTAGAACGGCCTAGGGGAAAAGTAGGCATACCGTTGTAATCGGGCGAGTTTGTACTCTCACATGCAACAGAAATTTTGCGGATTAGTCAATCCGTTCGCGAGATATGGCAGTTTGCAGGTAAGAAACGCTTGAGAAACTCAAAATTTTCGCAGTTCTGATGCTCGACAAGCATAACTAGAACGGTCTAGGGGAAAAGTACGCATACCGTTGTAATCGGGCGACTTTCTACTTTCAGATGCAACAGAAATTTTGCGGATTAGTCAATCCGTTCGCGAGATATGGCAGTTTGGAGGTAAGAAACGGTTGAGAAACTCAAAATTTTCACAGTTCTGATGCTCGAAACGAATAACCAGAACGGCCTAGGGGAAAAGTACGCATACCGTTGTAATCGGGCGAGTTTCTACTTTCAGATGCAACAGAAATTTTGCGGTTTGGTCAATCCGTTCGCGAGATATGGCAGTTTGGAAGTATGAAACACTTGAGAAACACAAAATTTTCGCAGTTCTGATGCTCGAAACGAATAACTAGAGCGGCCTAGGGGAAAAGTACGCATACCGTTGTAAACGGGCGAGTTTCTACTTTCAGATGCATCAGAAATTTTGCGGATTGGTCAATCCGTTCGCGAGATATGGCAGTTTGGAAGTAAGAAACGCTTGAGAAACCTAAAATTTTTGCAGTTCTGATGCTCGAAACGATTAACTAGAACGGCCTAGGGGAAAAGTACGCATACCGTTGTAATCGGGCGAGTTTCTACTTTCAGATGCAACAGAAATTTTGCGGATTGGTCAATCCGTTCGCGAGATATGGCAGTTTGGAGGTAAGAAACGCTTGAGAAACTCAAAATTTTCGCAGTTCTGATGCTCGAAACGAATAACTAGAGCGGCCTAGGGGAAAAGTACGCATACCGTTGTAATCGGGCGAATTTCTACTTTCAGATGCAACAGAAATTTTACGGATTGGTCAATCCGTTCGCGAGATATGGCAGTTTGTAGGTAAGAAACGCTTGAGAAACTCAACATTTTCGCAGTTCTGATGCTCGAAACGAATAACCAGAACGGCCTAGGGGAAAAGTACGCATACCGTTGTAATCGGGCGAGTTTCTACTTTCAGATGCATCAGAAATTTTGCGGATTGGTCAATCCGTTCGCGAGATATGGCAGTTTGTAGGTAAGAAACGCTTGAGAAACTCAACATTTTCGCAGTTCTGATGCTCGAAACGAATAACTAGAACGGCCTAGGGGAAAAGTAGGCATACCGTTGTAATCGGGCGAGTTTGTACTCTCACATGCAACAGAAATTTTGCGGATTAGTCAATCCGTTCGCGAGATATGGCAGTTTGGAGGTAAGAAACGCTTGAGAAACTCAAAATTTTCGCAGTTCTGATGCTCGACAAGCATAACTAGAACGGTCTAGGGGAAAAGTACGCATACCGTTGTAATCGGGCGACTTTCTACTTTCAGATGCAACAGAAATTTTGCGGATTAGTCAATCCGTTCGCGAGATATGGCAGATTGGAGGTAAGAAACGGTTGAGAAACTCAAAATTTTCACAGTTCTGATGCTCGAAACGAATAACCAGAACGGCCTAGGGGAAAAGTACGCATACCGTTGTAATCGGGCGAGTTTCTACTTTCAGATGCAACAGAAATTTTGCGGTTTGGTCAATCCGTTCGCGAGATATGGCAGTTTGGAAGTATGAAACACTTGAGAAACACAAAATTTTCGCAGTTCTGATGCTCGAAACGAATAACTAGAGCGGCCTAGGGGAAAAGTACGCATACCGTTGTAAACGGGCGAGTTTCTACTTTCAGATGCATCAGAAATTTTGCGGATTGGTCAATCCGTTCGCGAGATATGGCAGTTTGGAAGTAAGAAACGCTTGAGAAACCTAAAATTTTTGCAGTTCTGATGCTCGAAACGATTAACTAGAACGGCCTAGGGGAAAAGTACGCATACCGTTGTAATCGGGCGAGTTTCTACTTTCAGATGCAACAGAAATTTTGCGGATTGGTCAATCCGTTCGCGAGATATGGCAGTTTGGAGGTAAGAAACGCTTGAGAAACTCAAAATTTTCGCAGTTCTGATGCTCGAAACGAATAACTAGAGCGGCCTAGGGGAAAAGTACGCATACCGTTGTAATCGGGCGAATTTCTACTTTCAGATGCAACAGAAATTTTGCGGATTGGTCAATCCGTTCGCGAGATATGGCAGTTTGTAGGTAAGAAACGCTTGAGAAACTCAACATTTTCGCAGTTCTGATGCTCGAAACGAATAACCAGAACGGCCTAGGGGAAAAGTACGCATACCGTTGTAATCGGGCGAGTTTCTACTTTCAGATGCAACAGAAATTTTGCGGATTGGTCAATCCGTTCGCGAGATATGGCAGTTTGGAAGTAAGAAACGCTTGAGAAACTCAAAATTTTTGCAGTTCTGATGCTCGAAACGATTAACTAGAACGGCCTAGGGGAAAAGTACGCATACCGTTGTAATCGGGCGAGATTCTACTTTCAGATGCAACAGAAATTTTGCGGATTTGTCAATCCGTTCGCGAGATATGACAGTTTGGAAGTAAGAAACGCTTGAGAAACTCAAAATTTTCGCAGTTCTGATGCTCGAAACGAATAACTACAACGGCCTACGGGAAAAGTACGCATACCGTTGTAATCGGGCGAGTTTCTACTTTCAGATGCAACAGAAATTTTGCGGATTGGTCAATCCGTTCGCGAGATATGGCAGTTTGGAGGTAAGAAACGCTTGAGAAACTCAAAATTTTCGCAGTTCTGATGCTCGACAAGCATAACTAGAACGGTCTAGGGGAAAAGTACGCATACCGTTGTAATCGGGCGAGTTTCTACTTTCAGATGCAACAGAAATTTTGCGGATTGGTCAATCCGTTCGCGAGATATGGCAGTTTGGAAGTAAGAAACGCTTGAGAAACTCAAAATTTTCGCAGTTCTGATGCTCGACAAGCATAACTAGAACGGTCTAGGGGAAAAGTACGCATACCGTTGTAATCGGGCGACTTTCTACTTTCAGATGGAACAGAAATTTTGCGGATTGGTCAATCCGTTCGCGAGATATGGCAGTTTGGAGGTAAGAAACGGTTGAGAAACTCAAAATTTTCACAGATCTGATGCTCGAAACGAATAACCAGAACGGCCTAGGGGAAAGGTACGCATACCGTTGTAATCGGGCGAGTTTCTACTTTCAGATGCAACAGAAATTTTGCGGTTTGGTCAATCCGTTCGCGAGATATGGCAGTTTGGAAGTATGAAACACTTGAGAAACACAAAATTTTCGCAGTTCTGATGCTCGAAACGAATAACTAGAGCGGCCTAGGGGAAAAGTACGCATACCGTTGTAATCGGGCGAGTTTCTACTTTCAGATGCATCAGAAATTTTGCGGATTGGTCAATCCGTTCGCGAGATATGGCAGTTTGGAAGTAAGAAACGCTTGAGAAACTCAAAATTTTTGCAGTTCTGATGCTCGAAACGATTAACTAGAACGGCCTAGGGGAAAAGTACGCATACCGTTGTAATCGGGCGAGTTTCTACTTTCAGATGCAACAGAAATTTTGCGGATTGGTCAATCCGTTCGCGAGATATGGCAGTTTGGAAGTAAGAAACGCTTGAGAAACTCAAAATTTTCGCAGTTCTCATGCTCGAAACGAATAACTAGAACGGCCTAGGGGAAAAGTACGCATACCGTAGTAATCGGGCGAGTTTCTACTTTCAGATGCAACAGAAATTTTGCGGATTGGTCAATCCGTTCGCGAGATATGGCAGTTTGTAGGTAAGAAACGCTTGAGAAACTCAACATTTTCGCAGTTCTGATGCTCGAAACGAATAACTAGAACGGCCTAGGGGAAAAGTAGGCACACCGTTGTAATCGGGCGAGTTTGTACTCTCACATGCAACAGAAATTTTGCGGATTAGTCAATCCGTTCGCGAGATATGGCAGTTTGGAGGTAAGAAACGCTTGAGAAACTCAAAATTTTCGCAGTTCTGATGCTCGACAAGCATAACTAGAACGGTCTAGGGGAAAAGTACGCATACCGTTGTAATCGGGCGACTTTCTACTTTCAGATGCAACAGAAATTTTGCGGATTAGTCAATCCGTTCGCGAGATATGGCAGTTTGGAGGTAAAAAACGGTTGAGAAGCTCAAAATTTTCACAGTTCTGATGCTCGAAACGAATAACCAGAACGGCCTAGGGGAAAAGTACGCATACCGTTGTAATCGGGCGAGTTTCTACTTTCAGATGCAACAGAAATTTTGCGGTTTGGTCAATCCGTTCGCGAGATATGGCAGTTTGGATGTATGAAACACTTGAGAAACACAAAATTTTCGCAGTTCTGATGCTCGAAACGAATAACTAGAGCGGCCTAGGGGAAAAGTACGCATACCGTTGTAAACGGGCGAGTTT
This sequence comes from Ptiloglossa arizonensis, assembly GCF_051014685.1. NCBI lineage: Eukaryota > Metazoa > Arthropoda > Insecta > Hymenoptera > Colletidae > Ptiloglossa > Ptiloglossa arizonensis. Next base: position 37,895 of record NW_027479163.1, on the reverse strand, counting down.
CTACTTTCAGATGCATCAGAAATTTTGCGGATTGGTCAATCCGTTCGCGAGATATGGCAGTTTGGAAGTAAGAAACGCTTGAGAAACCTAAAATTTTTGCAGTTCTGATGCTCGAAACGATTAACTAGAACGGCCTAGGGGAAAAGTACGCATACCGTTGTAATCGGGCGAGTTTCTACTTTCAGATGCAACAGAAATTTTGCGGATTGGTCAATCCGTTCGCGAGATATGGCAGTTTGGAGGTAAGAAACGCTTGAGAAACTCAAAATTTTCGCAGTTCTGATGCTCGAAACGAATAACTAGAACGGCCTAGGGGAAAAGTACGCATACCGTAGTAATCGGGCGAGTTTCTACTTTCAGATGCAACAGAAATTTTGCGGATTGGTCAATCCGTTCGCGAGATATGGCAGTTTGTAGGTAAGAAACGCTTGAGAAACTCAACATTTTCGCAGTTCTGATGCTCGAAACGAATAACTAGAACGGCCTAGGGGAAAAGTAGGCATACCGTTGTAATCGGGCGAGTTTGTACTCTCACATGCAACAGAAATTTTGCGGATTAGTCAATCCGTTCGCGAGATATGGCAGTTTGGAGGTAAGAAACGCTTGAGAAACTCAAAATTTTCGCAGTTCTGATGCTCGACAAGCATAACTAGAACGGCCTAGGGGAAAAGTACGCATACCGTTGTAATCGGGTGAGTTTCTACTTTCAGATGCAACAGAAATTTTGCGGATTAGTCAATCCGTTCGCGAGATATGGCAGTTTGGAGGTAAGAAACGCTTGAGAAACTCAAAATTTTCGCAGTTCTGATGCTCGGAACGAATAACTAGAACGGACTAGGGGAAAAGTACGCATACCGTTGTAATCGGGCGAATTTCTATTTTCAGATGCAACAGAAATTTTGCGGATTAGTCAATCCGTTCGCGAGATATGGCAGTTTGGAGGTAAGAAACGCTTGAGAAACTCAAAATTTTCGCAGTTCTGATGCTCGGAACGAATAACTAGAACGGACTAGGGGAAAAGTACGCATACCGTTGTAATCGGGCGAATTTCTACTTTCAGATGCAACAGAAATTTTGCGGATTGGTCAATCCGTTCGCGAGATATGGCAGTTTGTAGGTAAGAAACGCTTGAGAAACTCAACATTTTCGCAGTTCTGATGCTCGAAACGAATAACCAGAACGGCCTAGGGGAAAAGTACCCATACCGTTGTAATCGGGCGAGTTTCTACTTTCAGATGCAACAGAAATTTTGCGGATTGGTCAATCCGTTCGCGAGATATGGCAGTTTGGAGGTAAGAAACGCTTGAGAAACTCAAAATTTTCGCAGTTCTGATGCTCGACAAGCATAACTAGAACGGTCTAGGGGAAAAGTACGCATACCGTTGTAATCGGGCGAGTTTCTACTTTCAGATGCAACAGAAATTTTGCGGATTGGTCAATCCGTTCGCGAGATATGGCAGTTTGGAGGTAAGAAACGCTTGAGAAACTCAAAATTTTCGCAGTTCTGATGCTCGAAACGAATAACTAGAACGGCCTAGGGGAAAAGTACGCATACCGTTGTAATCGGGTGAGTTTCTACTTTCAGATGCAACAGAAATTTTGCGGATTAGTCAATCCGTTCGCGAGATATGGCAGTTTGGAGGTAAGAAACGCTTGAGAAACTCAAAATTTTCGCAGTTCTGATGCTCGGAACGAATAACTAGAACGGACTAGGGGAAAAGTACGCATACCGTTGTAATCGGGCGAATTTCTACTTTCAGATGCAACAGAAATTTTGCGGATTGGTCAATCCGTTCGCGAGATATGGCAGTTTGTAGGTAAGAAACGCTTGAGAAACTCAACATTTTCGCAGTTCTGATGCTCGAAACGAATAACCAGAACGGCCTAGGGGAAAAGTACCCATACCGTTGTAATCGGGCGAGTTTCTACTTTCAGATGCAACAGAAATTTTGCGGATTGGTCAATCCGTTCGCGAGATATGGCAGTTTGGAGGTAAGAAACGCTTGAGAAACTCAAAATTTTCGCAGTTCTGATGCTCGACAAGCATAACTAGAACGGTCTAGGGGAAAAGTACGCATACCGTTGTAATCGGGCGAGTTTCTACTTTCAGATGCAACAGAAATTTTGCGGATTGGTCAATCCGTTCGCGAGATATGGCAGTTTGGAGGTAAGAAACGCTTGAGAAACTCAAAATTTTCGCAGTTCTGATGCTCGACAAGCATAACTAGAACGGTCTAGGGGAAAAGTACGCATACCGTTGTAATCGGGCGACTTTCTACTATCAGATGCAACAGAAATTTTGCGGATTAGTCAATCCGTTCGCGAGATATGGCAGTTTGGAGGTAAGAAACGGTTGAGAAACTCAAAATTTTTGCAGTTCTGATGCTCGAAACGATTAACTAGAACGGCCTAGGGGAAAAGTACGCATACCGTTGTAATCGGGCGACTTTCTACTATCAGATGCAACAGAAATTTTGCGGATTAGTCAATCCGTTCGCGAGATATGGCAGTTTGGAAGTAAGAAATGCTTGAGAAACTCAAAATTTTTGCAGTTTTGATGCTCGAAACGATTAACTAGAACGGCCTAGGGGAAAAGTAGGCATAGCGTTGTAATCGGGCGAGTTTCTACTTTCAGATGCAACAGAAATTTTGCGGATTGGTCAATCCGTTCGCGAGATATGGCAGTTTGGAGGTAAGAAACGCTTGAGAAACTCAAAATTTTCGCAGTTCTGATGCTCGACAAGCATAACTAGAACGGTCTAGGGGAAAAGTACGCATACCGTTGTAATCGGGCGAGTTTCTACTTTCAGATGCAACAGAAATTTTGCGGATTGGTCAATCCGTTCGCGAGATATGGCAGTTTGGAGGTAAGAAACGCTTGAGAAACTCAAAATTTTCGCAGTTCTGATGCTCGTCAAGCATAACTAGAACGGTCTAGGGGAAAAGTACGCATACTGCTGTAATCGGGCGAGTTTCTACTTTCAGATGCAACAGAAATTTTGCGGATTGGTCAATCCGTTCGCGAGATATGGCAGTTTGTAGGTAAGAAACGCTTGAGAAACTCAACATTTTCGCAGTTCTGATGCTCGAAACGAATAACTAGAACGGCCTAGGGGAAAAGTAGGCATAGCGTTGTAATCGGGCGAGTTTCTACTTTCAGATGCAACAGAAATTTTGCGGATTGGTCAATCCGTTCGCGAGATATGGCAGTTTGGAGGTAAGAAACGCTTGAGAAACTCAAAATTTTCGCAGTTCTGATGCTCGACAAGCATAACTAGAACGTTCTAGGGGAAAAGTACGCATACCGTTGTAATCGGGCGACTTTCTGCTTTCAGATGGAACAGAAATTTTGCGGATTGGTCAATCCGTTCGCGAGATATGGCAGTTTGGAGGTAAGAAACGGTTGAGAAACTCAAAATTTTCACAGTTCTGATGCTCGAAACGAATAACCAGAACGGCCTAGGGGAAAAGTACGCATACCGTTGTAATCGGGCGAGTTTCTACTTTCAGATGCAACAGAAATTTTGCGGTTTGGTCAATCCGTTCGCGAGATATGGCAGTTTGGAAGTATGAAACACTTGAGAAACACAAAATTTTCGCAGTTCTGATGCTCGAAACGAATAACTAGAGCGGCCTAGGGGAAAAGTACGCATACCGTTGTAATCGGGCGAGTTTCTACTTTCAGATGCATGTGAAATTTTGCGGATTGGTCAATCCGTTCGCGAGATATGGCAGTTTGGAAGTAAGAAACGCTTGAGAAACTCAAAATTTTTGCAGTTCTGATGCTCGAAACGATTAACTAGAACGGCCTAGGGGAAAAGTACGCATACCGTTGTAATCGGGCGAGTTTCTACTTTCAGATGCAACAGAAATTTTGCGGATTGGTCAATCCGTTCGCGAGATATGGCAGTTTGGAAGTAAGAAACGCTTGAGAAACTCAAAATTTTCGCAGTTCTCATGCTCGAAACGAATAACTAGAACGGCCTAGGGGAAAAGTACGCATACCGTAGTAATCGGGCCAGTTTCTACTTTCAGATGCAACAGAAATTTTGCGGATTGGTCAATCCGTTCGCGAGATATGGCAGTTTGTAGGTAAGAAACGCTTGAGAAACTCAACATTTTCGCAGTTCTGATGCTCGAAACGAATAACTAGAACGGCCTAGGGGAAAAGTAGGCATACCGTTGTAATCGGGCGGGTTTGTACTCTCACATGCAACAGAAATTTTGCGGATTAGTCAATCCGTTCGCGAGATATGGCAGTTTGGAGGTAAGAAACGCTTGAGAAACTCAAAATTTTCGCAGTTCTGATGCTCGACAAGCATAACTAGAACGGTCTAGGGGAAAAGTACGCATACCGTTGTAATCGGGCGACTTTCTACTTTCAGATGCAACAGAAATTTTGCGGATTAGTCAATCCGTTCGCGAGATATGGCAGTTTGGAGGTAAGAAACGGTTGAGAAACTCAAAATTTTCACAGTTCTGATGCTCGAAACGAATAACCAGAACGGCCTAGGGGAAAAGTACGCATACCGTTGTAATCGGGCGAGTTTCTACTTTCAGATGCAACAGAAATTTTGCGGTTTGGTCAATCCGTTCGCGAGATATGGCAGTTTGGAAGTATGAAACACTTGAGAAACACAAAATTTTCGCAGTTCTGATGCTCGAAACGAATAACTAGAGCGGCCTAGGGGAAAAGTACGCATACCGTTGAAATCGGGCGAGTTTCTACTTTCAGATGCATCAGAAATTTTGCGGATTGGTCAATCCGTTCGCGAGATATGGCAGTTTGGAAGTAAGAAACGCTTGAGAAACCTAAAATTTTTGCAGTTCTGATGCTCGAAACGATTAACTAGAACGGCCTAGGGGAAAAGTACGCATACCGTTGTAATCGGGCGAGTTTCTACTTTCAGATGCAACAGAAATTTTGCGGATTGGTCAATCCGTTCGCGAGATATGGCAGTTTGGAGGTAAGAAACGCTTGAGAAACTCAACATTTTCGCAGTTCTGATGCTCGAAACGAATAACTAGAACGGCCTAGGGGAAAAGTACGCATACCGTTGTAATCGGGTGAGTTTCTACTTTCAGATGCAACAGAAATTTTGCGGATTAGTCAATCCGTTCGCGAGATATGGCAGTTTGGATGTAAGAAACGCTTGAGAAACTCAAAATTTTCGCAGTTCTGATGCTCGACAAGCATAACTAGAACGGTCTAGGGGAAAAGTACGCATTCCGTTGTAATCGGGCGACTTTCTACTTTCAGATGCAACAGAAATTTTGCGGATTGGTCAATCCGTTCGCGAGATGTGGCAGTTTGGAGGTAAGAAACGGTTGAGAAACTCAAAATTATCACAGTTCTGATGCTCGAAACGAGTAACCAGAACGGCCTAGGGGAAAAGTACGCATACCGTTGTAATCGGGCGAGTTTCTACTTTCAGATGCAACAGAAATTTTGCGAATTGGTCAATCCGATCGCGAGATATGGCAGTTTGGAGGTACGAAACGCTTGAGAAACTCAAAATTTTCGCAGTTCTGATGCTCGAAACGAATAACTAGAACGGCCTAGGGGAAAAGTACGCATACCGTTGTAATCGGGCGAGTTTCTACTTTCAGATGCAACAGAAATTTTGTGGATTAGTCAATCCGTTCGCGAGATGTGGCAGTTTGGAGGTAAGAAACGCTTGAGAAACTCAAAATTTTCGCAGTTCTCATGCTCGAAGCGAATAACTACAACGGCCTAGGGGAAAAGTGCGCATACCGTTGTAATCGGGCGAGTTTCTACTTTCAGATGCATCAGAAATTTTGCGGTTTGGTCAATCCGTTCGCGAGATATGGCAGTTTGGAAGTATGAAACACTTGAGAAACACAAAATTTTCGCAGTTCTGATGCTCGAAACGAATAACTAGAGCGGCCTAGGGGAAAAGTACGCATACCGTTGTAATCGGGCGAGTTTCTACTTTCAGATGAATCAGAAATTTTGCGGATTGGTCAATCCGTTCGCGAGATATGGCAGTTTGGAAGTAAGAAACGCTTGAGAAACTCAAAATTTTCGCAGTTCTGATGCTCGAAACGATTAACTAGAACGGCCTAGGGGAAAAGTACGCATACCGTTGTAATCGGGCGAGTTTCTACTTTCAGATGCAACAGAAATTTTGCGGATTGGTCAATCCGTTCGCGAGATATGGCAGTTTGGAGGTAAGCAACGCTTGAGAAACCCAAAATTTTCGCAGTTCTCATGCTCGAAACTAATAACTAGAACGGCCTAGGGGAAAAGTACGCATACCGTTGTAATCGGGCGAGTTTCTACTTTCAGATGCAACAGAAATTTTGCGGATTAGTCATTCCGTTCGCGAGATATGGCAGTTTGCAGGTAAGAAACGCTTGAGAAACTCGAAATTTTCGCAGTTCTGATGCTCGAAACGAATAACTAGAACGGCCTTGGGGAAAAGTACGCATACCGTTGTAATCGGGTGAGTTTCTACTTTCAGATGCAACAGAAATTTTGCGGATTGGTCAATCCGTTCGCGAGATATGGCAGTTTGTAGGTAAGAAACGCTTGAGAAACTCAACATTTTCGCAGTTCTGATGCTCGAAACGAATAACTAGAACGGCCTAGGGGAAAAGTAGGCATACCGTTGTAATCGGGCTAGTTTGTACTCTCAGATGCAACAGAAATTTTGCGGATTGGTCAATCCGTTCGCGAGATATGGCCGTTTGGAGGTAAGAAACGCTTGAGAAACTCAAAATTTTCGCAGTTCTGATGCTCGAAACGAATAACTAGAACGGCCTAGGGGAAAAGTACGCATACCGTTGTAATCGGGCGAGTTTCTACTTTCAGATGCAACAGAAATTTTGTGGATTAGTCAATCCGTTCGCGAGATGTGGCAGTTTGGAGGTAAGAAACGCTTGAGAAACTCAAAATTTTCGCAGTTCTCATGCTCGAAGCGAATAACTACAACGGCCTAGGGGAAAAGTGCGCATACCGTTGTAATCGGGCGAGTTTCTACTTTCAGATGCATCAGAAATTTTGCGGTTTGGTCAATCCGTTCGCGAGATATGGCAGTTTGGAAGTATGAAACACTTGAGAAACACAAAATTTTCGCAGTTCTGATGCTCGAAACGAATAACTAGAGCGGCCTAGGGGAAAAGTACGCATACCGTTGTAATCGGGCGAGTTTCTACTTTCAGATGAATCAGAAATTTTGCGGATTGGTCAATCCGTTCGCGAGATATGGCAGTTTGGAAGTAAGAAACGCTTGAGAAACTCAAAATTTTCGCAGTTCTGATGCTCGAAACGATTAACTAGAACGGCCTAGGGGAAAAGTACGCATACCGTTGTAATCGGGCGAGTTTCTACTTTCAGATGCAACAGAAATTTTGCGGATTGGTCAATCCGTTCGCGAGATATGGCAGTTTGGAGGTAAGCAACGCTTGAGAAACCCAAAATTTTCGCAGTTCTCATGCTCGAAACTAATAACTAGAACGGCCTAGGGGAAAAGTACGCATACCGTTGTAATCGGGCGAGTTTCTACTTTCAGATGCAACAGAAATTTTGCGGATTAGTCATTCCGTTCGCGAGATATGGCAGTTTGGAGGTAAGAAACGCTTGAGAAACTCGAAATTTTCGCAGTTCTGATGCTCGAAACGAATAACTAGAACGGCCTTGGGGAAAAGTACGCATACCGTTGTAATCGGGTGAGTTTCTACTTTCAGATGCAACAGAAATTTTGCGGATTGGTCAATCCGTTCGCGAGATATGGCAGTTTGTAGGTAAGAAACGCTTGAGAAACTCAACATTTTCGCAGTTCTGATGCTCGAAACGAATAACTAGAACGGCCTAGGGGAAAAGTAGGCATACCGTTGTAATCGGGCTAGTTTGTACTCTCAGATGCAACAGAAATTTTGCGGATTGGTCAATCCGTTCGCGAGATATGGCAGTTTGGAGGTAAGAAACGCTTGAGAAACTCAAAATTTTCGCAGTTCTGATGCTCGAAACGAATAACTAGAACGGACTAGGGGAAAAGTACGCATACCGTTGTAATCGGGCGAGTTTCTACTTTCAGATGCAACAGAAATTTTGCGGATTGGTCAATCCGTTCGCGAGATATGGCAGTTTGGAGGTAAGAAACGCTTGAGAAACTCAAAATTTTCGCAGTTCTGATGCTCGAAACGAATAACTAGAACGGCCTAGGGGAAAAGTACGCATACCGTTGTAATCGGGTGAGTTTCTACTTTCAGATGCAACAGAAATTTTGCGGATTAGTCAATCCGTTCGCGAGATATGGCAGTTTGGAGGTAAGAAACGCTTGAGAAACTCAAAATTTTCGCAGTTCTGATGCTCGAAACGAATAACTAGAACGGCCTAGGGGAAAAGTACGCATACCGTTGTAATCGGGCGACTTTCTACTTTCAGATGCAATAAAAATTTTGCGGATTGGTCAATCCGTTCGCGAGATATGGCAGTTTGGAGGTAAGAAACGCTTGAGAAGCTCAAAATTTTCGCAGTTCTGATGCTCGAAACGAATAACTAGAACGGCCTAGGGGAAAAGTACGCATACCTTTGTAATCGGGCGAGTTTCTACTTTCAGATGCAACAGAAATTTTGCGGATTAGTCAATCCGTTCGCGAGATGTGGCAGTTTGGAGGTAAGAAACGGTTGAGAAACTCAACATTTTCGCAGTTCTGATGCTCGAAACGAATAACTAGAACGGCCTAGGGGAAAAGTAGGCATACCGTTGTAATCGGGCTAGTTTGTACTCTCAGATGCAACAGAAATTTTGCGGATTGGTCAATCCGTTCTCGAGATATGGCAGTTTGGAGGTAAGAAACGCTTGAGAAACTCAAAATTTTCGCAGTTCTGATGCTCGAAACGAATAACTAGAACGGACTAGGGGAAAAGTACGCATACCGTTGTAATCGGGCGAGTTTCTACTTTCAGATGCAACAGAAATTTTGCGGATTGGTCAATCCGTTCGCGAGATATGGCAGTTTGGAGGTAGGAAACGCTTGAGAAACTCAAAATTTTCGCAGTTCTGATGCTCGAAACGAATAACTAGAACGGCCTAGGGGAAAAGTACGCATACCGTTGTAATCGGGTGAGTTTCTACTTTCAGATGCAACAGAAATTTTGCGGATTAGTCAATCCGTTCGCGAGATATGGCAGTTTGGAGGTAAGAAACGCTTGAGAAACTCAAAATTTTCGCAGTTCTGATGCTCGAAACGAATAACTAGAACGGCCTAGGGGAAAAGTACGCATACCGTTGTAATCGGGCGACTTTCTACTTTCAGATGCAATAAAAATTTTGCGGATTGGTCAATCCGTTCGCGAGATATGGCAGTTTGGAGGTAAGAAACGCTTGAGAAGCTCAAAATTTTCGCAGTTCTGATGCTCGAAACGAATAACTAGAACGGTCTAGGGGAAAAGTACGCATACCTTTGTAATCGGGCGAGTTTCTACTTTCAGATGCAACAGAAATTTTGCGGATTAGTCAATCCGTTCGCGAGATGTGGCAGTTTGGAGGTAAGAAACGGTTGAGAAACTCAAAATTATCACAGTTCTGATGCTCGAAACGAGTAACCAGAACGGCCTAGGGGAAAAGTACGCATACCGTTGTAATCGGGCGAGTTTCTACTTTCAGATGCAACAGAAATTTTGCGAATTGGTCAATCCGATCGCGAGATATGGCAGTTTGGAGGTAAGCAACGCTTGAGAAACCCAAAATTTTCGCAGTTCTCATGCTCGAAGCGAATAACTACAACGGCCTAGGGGAAAAGTACGCATACCGTTGTAATCGGGCGAGTTTCTACTTTCAGATGCATCAGAAATTTTGCGGTTTGGTCAATCCGTTCGCGAGATATGGCAGTTTGGAAGTATGAAACACTTGAGAAACACAAAATTTTCGCAGTTCTGATGCTCGAAACGAATAACTAGAGCGGCCTAGGGGAAAAGTACGCACACCGTTGTAATCGGGCGAGTTTCTACTTTCAGATGCATCAGAAATTTTGCGGATTGGTCAATCCGTTCGCGAGATATGGCAGTTTGGAAGTAAGAAACGCTTGAGAAACTCAAAATTTTCGCAGTTCTGATGCTCGAAACGATTAACTAGAACGGCCTACGGGAAAAGTACGCATACCGTTGTAATCGGGCGAGTTTCTACTTTCAGATGCAACAGAAATTTTGCGGATTGGTCAATCCGTTCGCGAGATATGGCAGTTTGGAGGTAAGAAACGCTTGAGAAACCCAAAATTTTCGCAGTTCTCATGCTCGAAGCGAATAACTACAACGGCCTAGGGGAAAAGTACGCATACCGTTGTAATCGGGCGAGTTTCTACTTTCAGATGCATCAGAAATTTTGCGGTTTGGTCAATCCGTTCGCGAGATATGGCAGTTTGGAGGTAAGCAACGCTTGAGAAACCCAAAATTTTCGCAGTTCTCATGCTCGAAGCGAATAACTACAACGGCCTAGGGGAAAAGTACGCATACCGTTGTAATCGGGCGAGTTTCTACTTTCAGATGCATCAGAAATTTTGCGGATTAGTCAATCCGTTCGCGAGATATGGCAGTTTGGAGGTAAGAAACGCTTGAGAAACTCAAAATTTTCGCAGTTCTGATGCTCGAAACGAATAACTAGAACGGACTAGGGGAAAAGTACGCATACCGTTGTAATCGGGCGAGTTTCTACTTTCAGATGCAACAGAAAGTTTGCGGATTGGTTAATCCGTTCGCGAGATATGGCAGTTTGGAGGTAAGAAACGCTTGAGAAACTCAAAATTTTCGCAGTTCTGATGCTCGAAACGAATAACTAGAACGGCCTAGGGGAAAAGTACGCATACCGTTGTAATCGGGCGAGTTTCTACTTTCAGATGCAACAGAAATTTTGCGGATTAGTCGATCCGTTCGCGAGATATGGCAGTTTGGAGGTAAGAAACGCTTGAGAAACTCAAAATTTTCGCAGTTCTCATGCTCGAAGCGAATAACTACAACGGCCTAGGGGAAAAGTACGCATACCGTTGTAATCGGGCGAGTTTCTACTTTCAGATGCATCAGAAATTTTGCGGTTTGGTCAATCCGTTCGCGAGATATGGCAGTTTGGAAGTATGAAACACTTGAGAAACTCAAAATTTTCGCAGTTCTGATGCTCGAAACGATTAACTAGAACGGCCTAGGGGAAAAGTACGCATACCGTTGTAATCGGGCGAGTTTCTACTTTCAGATGCAACAGAAATTTTGCGGATTAGTCAATCCGTTCGCGAGATATGGCAGTTTGGAGGTAAGAAACGCTTGAGAAACTCAAAATTTTCGCAGTTCTGATGCTCGAAACGAATAACTAGAACGGACTAGGGGAAAAGTACGCATACCGTTGTAATCGGGCGAGTTTCTACTTTCAGATGCAACAGAAAGTTTGCGGATTGGTTAATCCGTTCGCGAGATATGGCAGTTTGGAGGTAAGAAACGCTTGAGAAACTCAAAATTTTCGCAGTTCTGATGCTCGAAACGAATAACTAGAACGGCCTAGGGGAAAAGTACGCATACCGTTGTAATCGGGCGAGTTTCTACTTTCAGATGAATCAGAAATTTTGCGGATTGGTCAATCCGTTCGCGAGATATGGCAGTTTGGAAGTAAGAAACGCTTGAGAAACTCAAAATTTTCGCAGTTCTGATGCTCCAAACGATTAACTAGAACGGCCTAGGGGAAAAGTACGCATACCGTTGTAATCGGGCGAGTTTCTACTTTCAGATGCAACAGAAATTTTGCGGATTGGTCAATCCGTTCGCGAGATATGGCAGTTTGGAGGTAAGCAACGCTTGAGAAACCCAAAATTTTCGCAGTTCTCATGCTCGAAACTAATAACTAGAACGGCCTAGGGGAAAAGTACGCATACCGTTGTAATCGGGCGAGTTTCTACTTTCAGATGCAACAGAAATTTTGCGGATTAGTCATTCCGTTCGCGAGATATGGCAGTTTGGAGGTAAGAAACGCTTGAGAAACTCGAAATTTTCGCAGTTCTGATGCTCGAAACGAATAACTAGAACGGCCTTGGGGAAAAGTACGCATACCGTTGTAATCGGGTGAGTTTCTACTTTCAGATGCAACAGAAATTTTGCGGATTGGTCAATCCGTTCGCGAGATATGGCAGTTTGTAGGTAAGAAACGCTTGAGAAACTCAACATTTTCGCAGTTCTGATGCTCGAAACGAATAACTAGAACGGCCTAGGGGAAAAGTAGGCATACCGTTGTAATCGGGCTAGTTTGTACTCTCAGATGCAACAGAAATTTTGCGGATTGGTCAATCCGTTCGCGAGATATGGCCGTTTGGAGGTAAGAAACGCTTGAGAAACTCAAAATTTTCGCAGTTCTGATGCTCGAAACGAATAACTAGAACGGCCTAGGGGAAAAGTACGCATACCGTTGTAATCGGGCGAGTTTCTACTTTCAGATGCAACAGAAATTTTGTGGATTAGTCAATCCGTTCGCGAGATGTGGCAGTTTGGAGGTAAGAAACGCTTGAGAAACAAAAATTTTCGCAGTTCTCATGCTCGAAGCGAATAACTACAACGGCCTAGGGGAAAAGTGCGCATACCGTTGTAATCGGGCGAGTTTCTACTTTCAGATGCATCAGAAATTTTGCGGTTTGGTCAATCCGTTCGCGAGATATGGCAGTTTGGAAGTATGAAACACTTGAGAAACACAAAATTTTCGCAGTTCTGATGCTCGAAACGAATAACTAGAGCGGCCTAGGGGAAAAGTACGCATACCGTTGTAATCGGGCGAGTTTCTACTTTCAGATGAATCAGAAATTTTGCGGATTGGTCAATCCGTTCGCGAGATATGGCAGTTTGGAAGTAAGAAACGCTTGAGAAACTCAAAATTTTCGCAGTTCTGATGCTCGAAACGATTAACTAGAACGGCCTAGGGGAAAAGTACGCATACCGTTGTAATCGGGCGAGTTTCTACTTTCAGATGCAACAGAAATTTTGCGGATTGGTCAATCCGTTCGCGAGATATGGCAGTTTGGAGGTAAGCAACGCTTGAGAAACCCAAAATTTTCGCAGTTCTCATGCTCGAAACTAATAACTAGAACGGCCTAGGGGAAAAGTACGCATACCGTTGTAATCGGGCGAGTTTCTACTTTCAGATGCAACAGAAATTTTGCGGATTAGTCATTCCGTTCGCGAGATATGGCAGTTTGGAGGTAAGAAACGCTTGAGAAACTCGAAATTTTCGCAGTTCTGATGCTCGAAACGAATAACTAGAACGGCCTTGGGGAAAAGTACGCATACCGTTGTAATCGGGTGAGTTTCTACTTTCAGATGCAACAGAAATTTTGCGGATTGGTCAATCCGTTCGCGAGATATGGCAGTTTGTAGGTAAGAAACGCTTGAGAAACTCAACATTTTCGCAGTTCTGATGCTCGAAACGAATAACTAGAACGGCCTAGGGGAAAAGTAGGCATACCGTTGTAATCGGGCTAGTTTGTACTCTCAGATGCAACAGAAATTTTGCGGATTGGTCAATCCGTTCGCGAGATATGGCAGTTTGGAGGTAAGAAACGCTTGAGAAACTCAAAATTTTCGCAGTTCTGATGCTCGAAACGAATAACTAGAACGGACTAGGGGAAAAGTACGCATACCGTTGTAATCGGGCGAGTTTCTACTTTCAGATGCAACAGAAATTTTGCGGATTGGTCAATCCGTTCGCGAGATATGGCAGTTTGGAGGTAAGAAACGCTTGAGAAACTCAAAATTTTCGCAGTTCTGATGCTCGAAACGAATAACTAGAACGGCCTAGGGGAAAAGTACGCATACCGTTGTAATCGGGTGAGTTTCTACTTTCAGATGCAACAGAAATTTTGCGGATTAGTCAATCCGTTCGCGAGATATGGCAGTTTGGAGGTAAGAAACGCTTGAGAAACTCAAAATTTTCGCAGTTCTGATGCTCGAAACGAATAACTAGAACGGCCTAGGGGAAAAGTACGCATACCGTTGTAATCGGGCGACTTTCTACTTTCAGATGCAATAAAAATTTTGCGGATTGGTCAATCCGTTCGCGAGATATGGCAGTTTGGAGGTAAGAAACGCTTGAGAAGCTCAAAATTTTCGCAGTTCTGATGCTCGAAACGAATAACTAGAACGGCCTAGGGGAAAAGTACGCATACCTTTGTAATCGGGCGAGTTTCTACTTTCAGATGCAACAGAAATTTTGCGGATTAGTCAATCCGTTCGCGAGATGTGGCAGTTTGGAGGTAAGAAACGGTTGAGAAACTCAACATTTTCGCAGTTCTGATGCTCGAAACGAATAACTAGAACGGCCTAGGGGAAAAGTAGGCATACCGTTGTAATCGGGCTAGTTTGTACTCTCAGATGCAACAGAAATTTTGCGGATTGGTCAATCCGTTCTCGAGATATGGCAGTTTGGAGGTAAGAAACGCTTGAGAAACTCAAAATTTTCGCAGTTCTGATGCTCGAAACGAATAACTAGAACGGACTAGGGGAAAAGTACGCATACCGTTGTAATCGGGCGAGTTTCTACTTTCAGATGCAACAGAAATTTTGCGGATTGGTCAATCCGTTCGCGAGATATGGCAGTTTGGAGGTAGGAAACGCTTGAGAAACTCAAAATTTTCGCAGTTCTGATGCTCGAAACGAATAACTAGAACGGCCTAGGGGAAAAGTACGCATACCGTTGTAATCGGGTGAGTTTCTACTTTCAGATGCAACAGAAATTTTGCGGATTAGTCAATCCGTTCGCGAGATATGGCAGTTTGGAGGTAAGAAACGCTTGAGAAACTCAAAATTTTCGCAGTTCTGATGCTCGAAACGAATAACTAGAACGGCCTAGGGGAAAAGTACGCATACCGTTGTAATCGGGCGACTTTCTACTTTCAGATGCAATAAAAATTTTGCGGATTGGTCAATCCGTTCGCGAGATATGGCAGTTTGGAGGTAAGAAACGCTTGAGAAGCTCAAAATTTTCGCAGTTCTGATGCTCGAAACGAATAACTAGAACGGCCTAGGGGAAAAGTACGCATACCTTTGTAATCGGGCGAGTTTCTACTTTCAGATGCAACAGAAATTTTGCGGATTAGTCAATCCGTTCGCGAGATGTGGCAGTTTGGAGGTAAGAAACGGTTGAGAAACTCAAAATTATCACAGTTCTGATGCTCGAAACGAGTAACCAGAACGGCCTAGGGGAAAAGTACGCATACCGTTGTAATCGGGCGAGTTTCTACTTTCAGATGCAACAGAAATTTTGCGAATTGGTCAATCCGATCGCGAGATATGGCAGTTTGGAGGTAAGCAACGCTTGAGAAACCCAAAATTTTCGCAGTTCTCATGCTCGAAGCGAATAACTACAACGGCCTAGGGGAAAAGTACGCATACCGTTGTAATCGGGCGAGTTTCTACTTTCAGATGCATCAGAAATTTTGCGGTTTGGTCAATCCGTTCGCGAGATATGGCAGTTTGGAAGTATGAAACACTTGAGAAACACAAAATTTTCGCAGTTCTGATGCTCGAAACGAATAACTAGAGCGGCCTAGGGGAAAAGTACGCACACCGTTGTAATCGGGCGAGTTTCTACTTTCAGATGCATCAGAAATTTTGCGGATTGGTCAATCCGTTCGCGAGATATGGCAGTTTGGAAGTAAGAAACGCTTGAGAAACTCAAAATTTTCGCAGTTCTGATGCTCGAAACGATTAACTAGAACGGCCTACGGGAAAAGTACGCATACCGTTGTAATCGGGCGAGTTTCTACTTTCAGATGCAACAGAAATTTTGCGGATTGGTCAATCCGTTCGCGAGATATGGCAGTTTGGAGGTAAGAAACGCTTGAGAAACCCAAAATTTTCGCAGTTCTCATGCTCGAAGCGAATAACTACAACGGCCTAGGGGAAAAGTACGCATACCGTTGTAATCGGGCGAGTTTCTACTTTCAGATGCATCAGAAATTTTGCGGTTTGGTCAATCCGTTCGCGAGATATGGCAGTTTGGAGGTAAGCAACGCTTGAGAAACCCAAAATTTTCGCAGTTCTCATGCTCGAAGCGAATAACTACAACGGCCTAGGGGAAAAGTACGCATACCGTTGTAATCGGGCGAGTTTCTACTTTCAGATGCAACAGAAATTTTGCGGATTAGTCAATCCGTTCGCGAGATATGGCAGTTTGGAGGTAAGAAACGCTTGAGAAACTCAAAATTTTCGCAGTTCTGATGCTCGAAACGAATAACTAGAACGGACTAGGGGAAAAGTACGCATACCGTTGTAATCGGGCGAGTTTCTACTTTCAGA
The DNA here is from genome assembly GCF_051014685.1 of Ptiloglossa arizonensis. NCBI lineage: Eukaryota > Metazoa > Arthropoda > Insecta > Hymenoptera > Colletidae > Ptiloglossa > Ptiloglossa arizonensis. Next base: position 21,610 of record NW_027479163.1, on the reverse strand, counting down.
TGCAACAGAAAGTTTGCGGATTGGTTAATCCGTTCGCGAGATATGGCAGTTTGGAGGTAAGAAACGCTTGAGAAACTCAAAATTTTCGCAGTTCTGATGCTCGAAACGAATAACTAGAACGGCCTAGGGGAAAAGTACGCATACCGTTGTAATCGGGCGAGTTTCTACTTTCAGATGCAACAGAAATTTTGCGGATTAGTCGATCCGTTCGCGAGATATGGCAGTTTGGAGGTAAGAAACGCTTGAGAAACTCAAAATTTTCGCAGTTCTCATGCTCGAAGCGAATAACTACAACGGCCTAGGGGAAAAGTACGCATACCGTTGTAATCGGGCGAGTTTCTACTTTCAGATGCATCAGAAATTTTGCGGTTTGGTCAATCCGTTCGCGAGATATGGCAGTTTGGAAGTATGAAACACTTGAGAAACTCAAAATTTTCGCAGTTCTGATGCTCGAAACGATTAACTAGAACGGCCTAGGGGAAAAGTACGCATACCGTTGTAATCGGGCGAGTTTCTACTTTCAGATGCAACAGAAATTTTGCGGATTGGTCAATCCGTTCGCGAGATATGGCAGTTTGGAGGTAAGCAACGCTTGAGAAACCCAAAATTTTCGCAGTTCTCATGCTCGAAGCGAATAACTACAACGGCCTAGGGGAAAAGTACGCATACCGTTGTAATCGGGCGAGTTTCTACTTTCAGATGCAACAGAAATTTTGCGGATTAGTCAATCCGTTCGCGAGATATGGCAGTTTGGAGGTAAGAAACGCTTGAGAAACTCAAAATTTTCGCAGTTCTGATGCTCGAAACGAATAACTAGAACGGACTAGGGGAAAAGTACGCATACCGTTGTAATCGGGCGAGTTTCTACTTTCAGATGCAACAGAAAGTTTGCGGATTGGTTAATCCGTTCGCGAGATATGGCAGTTTGGAGGTAAGAAACGCTTGAGAAACTCAAAATTTTCGCAGTTCTGATGCTCGAAACGAATAACTAGAACGGCCTAGGGGAAAAGTACGCATACCGTTGTAATCGGGCGAGTTTCTACTTTCAGATGCAACAGAAATTTTGCGGATTAGTCGATCCGTTCGCGAGATATGGCAGTTTGGAGGTAAGAAACGCTTGAGAAACTCAAAATTTTCGCAGTTCTGATGCTCGACAAGCATAACTAGAACGGTCCAGGGGAAAAGTACGCATACCGCTGTAATCGGGCGACTTTCTACTTTCAGATGCAATAAAAATTTTGCGGATTGGTCAATCCGTTCGCGAGATATGGCAGTTTGGAGGTAAGAAACGCTTGAGAAACTCAAAATTTTCGCAGTTCTGATGCTCGAAACGAATAACTAGAACGGCCTAGGGGAAAAGTACGCATACCGTTGTAAGCGGGCGAGCTTCTACTTTCAGATGCAACAGAAATTTTGCGGATTAGTCAATCCGTTCGCGAGATATGGCAGTTTGGAGGTAAGAAACGCTTGAGAAACTCAAAATTTTCGCAGTTCTGATGCTCGACAAGCATAACTAGAACGGTCTAGGGGAAAAGTACGCATACCGTTGTAATCGGGCGACTTTCTACTTTCAGATGCATCAGAAATTTTGCGGATTGGTCAATCCGTTCGCGAGATATGGCAGTTTGGAAGTAAGAAACGCTTGAGAAACTCAAAATTTTCGCAGTTCTGATGCTCGAAACGATTAACTAGAACGGCCTACGGGAAAAGTACGCATACCGTTGTAATCGGGCGAGTTTCTACTTTCAGATGCAACAGAAATTTTGCGGATTGGTCAATCCGTTCGCGAGATATGGCAGTTTGGAGGTAAGAAACGCTTGAGAAACCCAAAATTTTCGCAGTTCTCATGCTCGAAGCGAATAACTACAACCGCCTAGGGGAAAAGTACGCATACCGTTGTAATCGGGCGAGTTTCTACATTCAGATGCATCAGAAATTTTGCGGTTTGGTCAATCCGTTCGCGAGATATGGCAGTTTGGAAGTATGAAACACTTGAGAAACTCAAAATTTTCGCAGTTCTGATGCTCGAAACGATTAACTAGAACGGCCTAGGGGAGAAGTACGCATACCGTTGTAATCGGGCGAGTTTCTACTTTCAGATGCAACAGAAATTTTGCGGATTGGTCAATCCGTTCGCGATATATGGCAGTTTGGAGGTAAGCAACGCTTGAGAAACCCAAAATTTTCGCAGTTCTCATGCTCGAAGCGAATAACTACAACGGCCTAGGGGAAAAGTACGCATACCGTTGTAATCGGGCGAGTTTCTACTTTCAGATGCAACAGAAATTTTGCGGATTAGTCAATCCGTTCGCGAGATATGGCAGTTTGGAGGTAAGAAACGCTTGAGAAACTCAAAATTTTCGCAGTTCTGATGCTCGAAACGAATAACTAGAACGGACTAGGGGAAAAGTACGCATACCGTTGTAATCGGGCGAGTTTCTACTTTCAGATGCAACAGAAAGTTTGCGGATTGGTTAATCCGTTCGCGAGATATGGCAGTTTGGAGGTAAGAAACGCTTGAGAAACTCAAAATTTTCGCAGTTCTGATGCTCGAAACGAATAACTAGAACGGCCTAGGGGAAAAGTACGCATACCGTTGTAATCGGGCGAGTTTCTACTTTCAGATGCAACAGAAATTTTGCGGATTAGTCGATCCGTTCGCGAGATATGGCAGTTTGGAGGTAAGAAACGCTTGAGAAACTCAAAATTTTCGCAGTTCTGATGCTCGACAAGCATAACTAGAACGGTCCAGGGGAAAAGTACGCATACCGTTGTAATCGGGCGACTTTCTACTTTCAGATGCAATAAAAATTTTGCGGATTGGTCAATCCGTTCGCGAGATATGGCAGTTTGGAGGTAAGAAACGCTTGAGAAGCTCAAAATTTTCGCAGTTCTGATGCTCGAAACGAATAACTAGAACGGCCTAGGGGAAAAGTACGCATACCTTTGTAAGCGGGCGTGCTTCTACTTTCAGATGCAACAGAAATTTTGCGGATTAGTCAATCCGTTCGCGAGATATGGCAGTTTGGAGGTAAGAAACGCTTGAGAAACTCAAAATTTTCGCAGTTCTGATGCTCGACAAGCATAACTAGAACGGTCTAGGGGAAAAGTACGCATACCGTTGTAATCGGGCGACTTTCTACTTTCAGATGCAACAGAAATTTTGCGGATTGGTCAATCCGTTCGCGAGATGTGGCAGTTTGGAGGTAAGAAACGGTTGAGAAACTCAAAATTATCACAGTTCTGATGCTCGAAACGAGTAACCAGAACGGCCTAGGGGAAAAGTACGCATACCGTTGTAATCGGGCGAGTTTCTACTTTCAGACGCAACAGAAATTTTGCGAATTGGTCAATCCGATCGCGAGATATGGCAGTTTGGAGGTACGAAACGCTTGAGAAACTCAAAATTTTCGCAGTTCTGATGCTCGAAACGAATAACTAGAACGGCCTAGGGGAAAAGTACGCATACCGTTGTAATCGGGCGAGTTTCTACTTTCAGATGCAACAGAAATTTTGTGGATTAGTCAATCCGTTCGCGAGATGTGGCAGTTTGGAGGTAAGAAACGCTTGAGAAACTCAAAATTTTCGCAGTTCTCATGCTCGAAGCGAATAACTACAACGGCCTAGGGAAAAAGTGCGCATACCGTTGTAATCGGGCGAGTTTCTACTTTCAGATGCATCAGAAATTTTGCGGTTTGGTCAATCCGTTCGCGAGATATGGCAGTTTGGAAGTATGAAACACTTGAGAAACACAAAATTTTCGCAGTTCTCATGCTCGAAGCGAATAACTACAACGGCCTAGGGGAAAAGTACGCATACCGTTGTAATCGGGCGAGTTTCTACTTTCAGATGCATCAGAAATTTTGCGGTTTGGTCAATCCGTTCGCGAGATATGGCAGTTTGGAAGTATGAAACACTTGAGAAACTCAAAATTTTCGCAGTTCTGATGCTCGAAACGATTAACTAGAACGGCCTAGGGGAAAAGTACGCATACCGTTGTAATCGGGCGAGTTTCTACTTTCAGATGCAACAGAAATTTTGCGGATCGGTCAATCCGTTCGCGAGATATGGCAGTTTGGAGGTAAGCAACGCTTGAGAAACCCAAAATTTTCGCAGTTCTCATGCTCGAAACGAATAACTAGAACGGCCTAGGGGAAAAGTACGCATACCGGTGTAATCGGGCGAGTTTCTACTTTCAGATGCAACAGAAATTTTGCGGATTAGTCAATCCGTTCGCGAGATATGGCAGTTTGGAGGTAAGAAACGCTTGAGAAACTCAAAATTTTCGCAGTTCTGATGCTCGACAAGCATAACTAGAACGGTCTAGGGGAAAAGTACGCATACCGTTGTAATCGGGCGACTTTCTACTTTCAGATGCAACAGATATTTTGCGGATTGGTCAATCCGTTCGCGAGATGTGGCAGTTTGGAGGTAAGAAACGGTTGAGAAACTCAAAATTATCACAGTTCTGATGCTCGAAACGAGTAACCAGGACGGCCTAGGGGAAAAGTACGCATACCGTTGTAATCGGGCGAGTTTCTACTTTCAGATGCAACAGAAATTTTGCGAATTGGTCAATCCGTTCGCGAGATATGGCAGTTTGGAGGTAAGCAACGCTTGAGAAACCCAAAATTTTCGCAGTTCTCATGCTCGAAGCGAATAACTACAACGGCCTAGGGGAAAAGTACGCATACCGTTGTAATCGGGCGAGATTCTACTTTCAGATGCATCAGAAATTTTGCGGTTTGGTCAATCCGTTCGCGTGATATGGCTGTTTGGAAGTATGAAACACTTGAGAAACAGAAAATTTTCGCAGTTCTGATGCTCGAAACGAATAACTAGAGCGGCCTAGGGGAAAAGTACGCATACCGTTGTAATCGGGCGAGTTTCTACTTTCAGATGCAACAGAAATTTTGCGAATTGGTCAATCCGTTCGCGAGATATGGCAGTTTGGAGGTAAGCAACGCTTGAGAAACCCAAAATTTTCGCAGTTCTCATGCTCGAAGCGAATAACTACAACGGCCTAGGGGAAAAGTATGCATACCGTTGTAATCGGGCGAATTTCTACTTTCAGATGCAACAGAAATTTTGCGGATTGGTCAATCCGTTCGCGAGATATGGCAGATTGTAGGTAAGAAACGCTTGAGAAACTCAACATTTTCGCAGTTCTGATGCTCGAAACGAATAACTAGAACGGCCTAGGGGAAAAGTACGCATACCGTTGTAATCGGGCGAGTTTCTACTTTCAGATGCAATAGAAATTTTGCGGATTGGTCAATCCGTTCGCGAGATATGGCAGTTTGGAGGTAAGAAACGCTTGAGAAACTCAAAATTTTCGCAGTTCTGATGCTCGACAAGCATAACTAGAAGGGTCTAGGGGAAAAGTACGCATACCGTTGTAATCGGGCGAGTTTCTACTTTCAGATGCAACAGAAATTTTGCGGATTGGTCAATCCGTTCGCGAGATATGGCAGTTTGGAGGTAAGAAACGCTTGAGAAGCTCAAAATTTTCGCAGTTCTGATGCTCGACAAGCATAACTAGAACGGCCTAGGGGAAAAGTACGCATACCGTTGTAATCGGGCGAGTTTCTACTTTCAGATGCAACAGAAATTTTTCGGATTGGTCAATCCGTTCGCGAGATATGGCAGTTTGGAGGTAAGAAACGCTTGAGAAACTCAAAATTTTCGCAGTTCTGATGCTCGAAAAGTATAACTAGAACGGTCTAGGGGAAAAGTACGAATACCGTTGTAATCGGGCGAGTTTCTACTTTCAGATGCAACAGAAATTTTGCGGATTGGTCAATCCGTTCGCGAGATATGGCAGTTTGGAGGTAAGAAACGCTTGAGAAGCTCAAAATTTTCGCAGTTCTGATGCTCGACAAGCATAACTAGAACGGTCTAGGGGAAAAGTATGCATACCGTTGTAATCGGGCGAATTTCTACTTTCAGATGCAACAGAAATTTTGCGGATTGGTCAATCCGTTCGCGAGATATGGCAGATTGTAGGTGAGAAACGCTTGAGAAACTCAACATTTTCGCAGTTCTGATGCTCGAAACGAATAACTAGAACGGCCTAGGGGAAAAGTACGCATACCGTTGTAATCGGGCGAGTTTCTACTTTCAGATGCAACAGAAATTTTGCGGATTGGTCAATCCGTTCGCGAGATATGGCAGTTTGGAGGTAAGAAACGCTTGAGAAACTCAAAATTTTCGCAGTTCTGATGCTCGACAAGCATAACTAGAAGGGTCTAGGGGAAAAGTACGCATACCGTTGTAATCGGGCGAGTTTCTACTTTCAGATGCAACAGAAATTTTGCGGATTGGTCAATCCGTTCGCGAGATATGGCAGTTTGGAGGTAAGAAACGCTTGAGAAGCTCAAAATTTTCGCAGTTCTGATGCTCGACAAGCATAACTAGAACGGTCTAGGGGAAAAGTATGCATACCGTTGTAAGCGGGCGAATTTCTACTTTCAGATGCAACAGAAATTTTGCGGATTGGTCAATCCGTTCGCGAGATATGGCAGATTGTAGGTAAGAAACGCTTGAGAAACTCAACATTTTCGCAGTTCTGATGCTCGAAACGAATAACTAGAACGGCCTAGGGGAAAAGTACGCATACCGTTGTAATCGGGCGAGTTTCTACTTTCAGATGCAACAGAAATTTTGCGGATTGGTCAATCCGTTCGCGAGATATGGCAGTTTGGAGGTAAGAAACGCTTGAGAAACTCAAAATTTTCGCAGTTCTGATGCTCGACAAGCATAACTAGAAGGGTCTAGGGGAAAAGTACGCATACCGTTGTAATCGGGCGAGTTTCTACTTTCAGATGCAACAGAAATTTTGCGGATTGGTCAATCCGTTCGCGAGATATGGCAGTTTGGAGGTAAGAAACGCTTGAGAAGCTCAAAATTTTCGCAGTTCTGATGCTCGGCAAGCATAACTAGAACGGCCTAGGGGAAAAGTACGCATACCGTTGTAATCGGGCGAGTTTCTACTTTCAGATGCAACAGAAATTTTGCGGATTGGTCAATCCGTTCGCGAGATATGGCAGTTTGGAGGTAAGAAACGCTTGAGAAACTCAAAATTTTCGCAGTTCTGATGCTCGAAACGATTAACTAGAACGGCCTAGGGGAATAGTACGCATACCGTTGTAATCGGGCGAGTTTCTACTTTCAGATGCAACAGAAATTTTGCGGATTGTGCAATCCGTTCGCGAGATATGGCAGTTTGGAGGTAAGAAACGCTTGAGAAACTCAAAATTTTCGCAGTTCTGATGCTCGAAACGATTAACTAGAACGGCCTAGGGGAAAAGTACGCATACCGTTGTAATCGGGCGAGTTTCTACTTTCAGATGCAACAGAAATTTTGCGGATTAGTCAATCCGTTCGCGAGATATGGCAGTTTGGAGGTAAGAAACGCTTGAGAAACTCAAAATTTTCGCAGTTCTGATGCTCGACAAGCATAACTAGAACGGTCTAGGGGAAAAGTACGCATACCGTTGTAATCGGGCGACTTTCTACTTTCAGATGCAACAGAAATTTTGCGGATTGGTCAATCCGTTCGCGAGATGTGGCAGTTTGGAGGTAAGAAACGGTTGAGAAACTCAAAATTATCACAGTTCTGATGCTCGAAACGAATAACTAGAACGGCCTAGGGGAAAAGTACGCATACCGTTGTAATCGGGCGAGTTTCTACTTTCAGATGCAATAGAAATTTTGCGGATTGGTCAATCCGTTCGCGAGATATGGCAGTTTGGAGGTAAGAAACGCTTGAGAAACTCAAAATTTTCGCAGTTCTGATGCTCTACAAGCATAACTAGAAGGGTCTAGGGGAAAAGTACGCATACCGTTGTAATCGGGCGAGTTTCTACTTTCAGATGCAACAGAAATTTTGCGGATTGGTCAATCCGTTCGCGAGATATGGCAGTTTGGAGGTAAGAAACGCTTGAGAAACTCAAAATTTTCGCAGTTCTGATGCTCGACAAGCATAACTAGAAGGGTCTAGGGGAAAAGTACGCATACCGTTGTAATCGGGCGAGTTTCTACTTTCAGATGCAACAGAAATTTTGCGGATTGGTCAATCCGTTCGCGAGATATGGCAGTTTGGAGGTAAGAAACGCTTGAGAAGCTCAAAATTTTCGCAGTTCTGATGCTCGGCAAGCATAACTAGAACGGCCTAGGGGAAAAGTACGCATACCGTTGTAATCGGGCGAGTTTCTACTTTCAGATGCAACAGAAATTTTGCGGATTGGTCAATCCGTTCGCGAGATATGGCAGTTTGGAGGTAAGAAACGCTTGAGAAACTCAAAATTTTCGCAGTTCTGATGCTCGAAACGATTAACTAGAACGGCCTAGGGGAATAGTACGCATACCGTTGTAATCGGGCGAGTTTCTACTTTCAGATGCAACAGAAATTTTGCGGATTGTGCAATCCGTTCGCGAGATATGGCAGTTTGGAGGTAAGAAACGCTTGAGAAACTCAAAATTTTCGCAGTTCTGATGCTCGAAACGATTAACTAGAACGGCCTAGGGGAAAAGTACGCATACCGTTGTAATCGGGCGAGTTTCTACTTTCAGATGCAACAGAAATTTTGCGGATTAGTCAATCCGTTCGCGAGATATGGCAGTTTGGAGGTAAGAAACGCTTGAGAAACTCAAAATTTTCGCAGTTCTGATGCTCGACAAGCATAACTAGAACGGTCTAGGGGAAAAGTACGCATACCGTTGTAATCGGGCGACTTTCTACTTTCAGATGCAACAGAAATTTTGCGGATTGGTCAATCCGTTCGCGAGATGTGGCAGTTTGGAGGTAAGAAACGGTTGAGAAACTCAAAATTATCACAGTTCTGATGCTCGAAACGAATAACTAGAACGGCCTAGGGGAAAAGTACGCATACCGTTGTAATCGGGCGAGTTTCTACTTTCAGATGCAATAGAAATTTTGCGGATTGGTCAATCCGTTCGCGAGATATGGCAGTTTGGAGGTAAGAAACGCTTGAGAAACTCAAAATTTTCGCAGTTCTGATGCTCTACAAGCATAACTAGAAGGGTCTAGGGGAAAAGTACGCATACCGTTGTAATCGGGCGAGTTTCTACTTTCAGATGCAACAGAAATTTTGCGGATTGGTCAATCCGTTCGCGAGATATGGCAGTTTGGAGGTAAGAAACGCTTGAGAAGCTCAAAATTTTCGCAGTTCTGATGCTCGACAAGCATAACTAGAACGGCCTAGGGGAAAAGTACGCATACCGTTGTAATCGGGCGAGTTTCTACTTTCAGATGCAACAGAAATTTTGCGGATTGGTCAATCCGTTCGCGAGATATGGCAGTTTGGAGGTAAGAAACGCTTGAGAAACTCAAAATTTTCGCAGTTCTGATGCTCGAAAAGTATAACTAGAACGGTCTAGGGGAAAAGTACGAATACCGTTGTAATCGGGCGAGTTTCTACTTTCAGATGCAACAGAAATTTTGCGGATTGGTCAATCCGTTCGCGAGATATGGCAGTTTGGAGGTAAGAAACGCTTGAGAAGCTCAAAATTTTCGCAGTTCTGATGCTCGACAAGCATAACTAGAACGGTCTAGGGGAAAAGTATGCATACCGTTGTAATCGGGCGAATTTCTACTTTCAGATGCAACAGAAATTTTGCGGATTGGTCAATCCGTTCGCGAGATATGGCAGATTGTAGGTGAGAAACGCTTGAGAAACTCAACATTTTCGCAGTTCTGATGCTCGAAACGAATAACTAGAACGGCCTAGGGGAAAAGTACGCATACCGTTGTAATCGGGCGAGTTTCTACTTTCAGATGCAACAGAAATTTTGCGGATTGGTCAATCCGTTCGCGAGATATGGCAGTTTGGAGGTAAGAAACGCTTGAGAAACTCAAAATTTTCGCAGTTCTGATGCTCGACAAGCATAACTAGAAGGGTCTAGGGGAAAAGTACGCATACCGTTGTAATCGGGCGAGTTTCTACTTTCAGATGCAACAGAAATTTTGCGGATTGGTCAATCCGTTCGCGAGATATGGCAGTTTGGAGGTAAGAAACGCTTGAGAAGCTCAAAATTTTCGCAGTTCTGATGCTCGACAAGCATAACTAGAACGGTCTAGGGGAAAAGTATGCATACCGTTGTAAGCGGGCGAATTTCTACTTTCAGATGCAACAGAAATTTTGCGGATTGGTCAATCCGTTCGCGAGATATGGCAGATTGTAGGTGAGAAACGCTTGAGAAACTCAACATTTTCGCAGTTCTGATGCTCGAAACGAATAACTAGAACGGCCTAGGGGAAAAGTACGCATACCGTTGTAATCGGGCGAGTTTCTACTTTCAGATGCAACAGAAATTTTGCGGATTGGTCAATCCGTTCGCGAGATATGGCAGTTTGGAGGTAAGAAACGCTTGAGAAACTCAAAATTTTCGCAGTTCTGATGCTCGACAAGCATAACTAGAAGGGTCTAGGGGAAAAGTACGCATACCGTTGTAATCGGGCGAGTTTCTACTTTCAGATGCAACAGAAATTTTGCGGATTGGTCAATCCGTTCGCGAGATATGACAGTTTGGAGGTAAGAAACGCTTGAGAAGCTCAAAATTTTCGCAGTTCTGATGCTCGACAAGCATAACTAGAACGGTCTAGGGGAAAAGTATGCATACCGTTGTAAGCGGGCGAATTTCTACTTTCAGATGCAACAGAAATTTTGCGGATTGGTCAATCCGTTCGCGAGATATGGCAGATTGTAGGTAAGAAACGCTTGAGAAACTCAACATTTTCGCAGTTCTGATGCTCGAAACGAATAACTAGAACGGCCTAGGGGAAAAGTACGCATACCGTTGTAATCGGGCGAGTTTCTACTTTCAGATGCAACAGAAATTTTGCGGATTGGTCAATCCGTTCGCGAGATATGGCAGTTTGGAGGTAAGAAACGCTTGAGAAACTCAAAATTTTCGCAGTTCTGATGCTCGACAAGCATAACTAGAAGGGTCTAGGGGAAAAGTACGCATACCGTTGTAATCGGGCGAGTTTCTACTTTCAGATGCAACAGAAATTTTGCGGATTGGTCAATCCGTTCGCGAGATATGGCAGTTTGGAGGTAAGAAACGCTTGAGAAGCTCAAAATTTTCGCAGTTCTGATGCTCGGCAAGCATAACTAGAACGGCCTAGGGGAAAAGTACGCATACCGTTGTAATCGGGCGAGTTTCTACTTTCAGATGCAACAGAAATTTTGCGGATTGGTCAATCCGTTCGCGAGATATGGCAGTTTGGAGGTAAGAAACGCTTGAGAAACTCAAAATTTTCGCAGTTCTGATGCTCGAAACGATTAACTAGAACGGCCTAGGGGAATAGTACGCATACCGTTGTAATCGGGCGAGTTTCTACTTTCAGATGCAACAGAAATTTTGCGGATTGTGCAATCCGTTCGCGAGATATGGCAGTTTGGAGGTAAGAAACGCTTGAGAAACTCAAAATTTTCGCAGTTCTGATGCTCGAAACGATTAACTAGAACGGCCTAGGGGAAAAGTACGCATACCGTTGTAATCGGGCGAGTTTCTACTTTCAGATGCAACAGAAATTTTGCGGATTAGTCAATCCGTTCGCGAGATATGGCAGTTTGGAGGTAAGAAACGCTTGAGAAACTCAAAATTTTCGCAGTTCTGATGCTCGACAAGCATAACTAGAACGGTCTAGGGGAAAAGTACGCATACCGTTGTAATCGGGCGACTTTCTACTTTCAGATGCAACAGAAATTTTGCGGATTGGTCAATCCGTTCGCGAGATGTGGCAGTTTGGAGGTAAGAAACGGTTGAGAAACTCAAAATTATCACAGTTCTGATGCTCGAAACGAGTAACCAGAACGGCCTAGGGGAAAAGTACGCAAACCGTTGTAATCGGGCGAGTTTCTACTTTCAGATGCAACAGAAATTTTGCGAATTGGTCAATCCGTTCGCGAGATATGGCAGTTTGGAGGTAAGCAACGCTTGAGAAACCCAAAATTTTCGCAGTTCTGATGCTCGAAACGAATAACTAGAACGGCCTAGGGGAAAAGTACGCATACCGTTGTAATCGGGCGAGTTTCTACTTTCAGATGCAACAGAAATTTTGCGGATTGGTCAATCCGTTCGCGAGATATGGCAGTTTGGAGGTAAGAAACGGTTGAGAAACTCAAAATTATCACAGTTCTGATGCTCGAAACGAGTAACCAGAACGGCCTAGGGGAAAAGTACGCATACCGCTGTAATCGGGCGAGTTTCTACTTTCAGATGCAACAGAAATTTTGCGGATTGGTCAATCCGTTCGCGAGATATGGCAGTTTGTAGGTAAGAAACGCTTGAGAAACTCAACATTTTCGCAGTTCTGATGCTCGAAACGAATAACTAGAACGGCCTAGGGGAAAAGTAGGCATACCGTTGTAATCGGGCGAGTTTGTACTCTCAGATGCAACAGAAATTTTGCGGATTGGTCAATCCGTTCGCGAGATATGGCAGTTTGGAGGTAAGAAACGCTTGAGAAACTCAAAATTTTCGCAGTTCTGATGCTCGACAAGCATAACTAGAACGGTCTAGGGGAAAAGTACGCATACCGTTGTAATCGGGCGAGTTTCTACTTTCAGATGCAATAAAAATTTTGCGGATTGGTCAATCCGTTCGCGAGATATGGCAGTTTGGAGGTAAGAAACGCTTGAGAAACTCAAAATTTTCGCAGTTCTGATGCTCGAAACGAATAACTAGAACGGCCTAGGGGAAAAGTACGCATACCGTTGTAATCGGGCGAGTTTCTACTTTCAGATGCAACAGAAATTTTGCGGATTAGTCAATCCGTTCGCGAGATATGGCAGTTTGGAGGTAAGAAACGCTTGAGAAACTCAAAATTTTCGCAGTTCTGATGCTCGACAAGCATAACTAGAACGGTCTAGGGGAAGAGTACGCATACCGTTGTAATCGGGCGACTTTCTACTTTCAGATGCAACAGAAATTTTGCGGATTGGTCAATCCGTTCGCGAGATATGGCAGTTTGGAGGTAAGCAACGCTTGAGAAACCCAAAATTTTCGCAGTTCCCATGCTCGAAGCGAATAACTACAACGGCCTAGGGGAAAAGTACGCATACCGTTGTAATCGCTCGAGTTTCTACTTTCAGATGCATCAGAAATTTTGCGGTTTGGTCAATCCGTTCGCGAGATATGGCAGTTTGGAAGTATGAAACACTTGAGAAACACAAAATTTTCGCAGTTCTGATGCTCGAAACGAATAACTAGTGCGGCCTAGGGGAAAAGTACGCATACCGTTGTAATCGGGCGAGTTTGTACTCTCAGATGCAACAGAAATTTTGCGGATTGGTCAATCCGTTCGCGAGACATGGCAGTTTGGAGGTAAGAAACGCTTGAGAAACTCAAAATTTTCGCAGTTCTGATGCTCGAAACGAGTAACCAGAACGGCCTAGGGGAAAAGTACGCATATCGTTGTAATCGGGCGAGTTTCTACTTTCAGATGCAACAGAAATTTTGCGAATTGGTCAATCCGTTCGCGAGATATGGCAGTTTGGAGGTAAGCAACGCTTGAGAAACCCAAAATTTTCGCAGTTCCCATGCTCGAAGCGAATAACTACAACGGCCTAGGGGAAAAGTACGCATACCGTTCTAATCGCGCGAGTTTCTACTTTCAGATGCATCAGAAATTTTGCGGTTTGGTCAATCCGTTCGCGAGATATGGCAGTTTGGAAGTATGAAACACTTGAGAAACACAAAATTTTCGCAGTTCTGATGCTCGAAACGAATAACTAGAGCGGCCTAGGGGAAAAGTACGCATACCGTTGTAATCGGGCGAGTTTGTACTCTCAGATGCAACAGAAATTTTGCGGATTGGTCAATCCGTTCGCGAGACATGGCAGTTTGGAGGTAAGAAACGCTTGAGAAACTCAAAATTTTCGCAGTTCTGATGCTCGAAACGAATAACTAGAACGGACTAGGGGAAAAGTACGCATACCGTTGTAATCGGGCGAGTTTCTACTTTCAGATGCAACAGAAATTTTGCGGATTGGTCAATCCGTTCGCGAGATATGGCAGTTTGGAGGTAAGAAACGCTTGAGAAACTCAAAATTTTCGCAGTTCTGATGCTCGAAACGAATAACTAGAACGGCCTAGGGGAAAAGTACGCATACCGTTGTAATCGGGTGAGTTTCTACTTTCAGATGCAACAGAAATTTTGCGGATTAGTCAATCCGTTCGCGAGATATGGCAGTTTGGAGGTAAGAAACGCTTGAGAAACTCAAAATTTTCGCAGTACTGATGCTCGAAACGAATAACTAGAGCGGCCTAGGGGAAAAGTACGCATACCGTTGTAATCGGGCGAGTTTGTACTCTCAGATGCAACAGAAATTTTGCGGATTGGTCAATCCGTTCGCGAGACATGGCAGTTTGGAGGTAAGAAACGCTTGAGAAACTCAAAATTTTCGCAGTTCTGATGCTCGAAACGAATAACTAGAACGGACTAGGGGAAAAGTACGCATACCGTTGTAATCGGGCGAGTTTCTACTTTCAGATGCAACAGAAATTTTGCGGATTGGTCAATCCGTTCGCGAGACATGGCAGTTTGGAGGTAAGAAACGCTTGAGAAACTCAAAATTTTCGCAGTTCTGATGCTCGAAACGAATAACTAGAACGGACTAGGGGAAAAGTACGCATACCGTTGTAATCGGGCGAGTTTCTACTTTCAGATGCAACAGAAATTTTGCGGATTGGTCAATCCGTTCGCGAGATATGGCAGTTTGGAGGTAAGAAACGCTTGAGAAACTCAAAATTTTCGCAGTTCTGATGCTCGAAACGAATAACTAGAACGGCCTAGGGGAAAAGTACGCATACCGTTGTAATCGGGTGAGTTTCTACTTTCAGATGCAACAGAAATTTTGCGGATTAGTCAATCCGTTCGCGAGATATGGCAGTTTGGAGGTAAGAAACGCTTGAGAAACTCAAAATTTTCGCAGTACTGATGCTCGAAACGAATAACTAGAACGGACTAGGGGAAAAGTACGCATACCGTTGTAATCGGGCGAGTTTCTACTTTCAGATGCAACAGAAATTTTGCGGATTGGTCAATCCGTTCGCGAGATATGGCAGTTTGTAGGTAAGAAACGCTTGAGAAACTCAACATTTTCGCAGTTCTGATGCTCGTAACGAATAACTAGAACGGCCTAGGGGAAAAGTAGGCATACCGTTGTAATCGGGCGAGTTTGTACTCTCAGATGCAACAGAAATTTTGCGGATTAGTCAATCCGTTCGCGAGATATGGCAGTTTGGAGGTAAGAAACGCTTGAGAAACTCAAAATTTTCGCAGTTCTGATGCTCGACAAGCATAACTAGAACGGTCTAGAGGAAAAGTACGCATACCGTTGTAATCGGGCGAGTTTCTACTTTCAGATGCAATAAAAATTTTGCGGATTGGTCAATCCGTTCGCGAGATATGGCAGTTTGGAGGTAAGAAACGCTTGAGAAACTCAAAATTTTCGCAGTTCTGATGCTCGAAACGAATAACTAGAACGGCCTAGGGGAAAAGTACGCATACCGTTGTAATCGGGCGATTTTCTACTTTCAGATGCAACAGAAATTTTGCGGATTAGTCAATCCGTTCGCGAGATATGGCAGTTTGGAGGTAAGAAACGCTTGAGAAACTCAAAATTTTCGCAGTTCTGATGCTCGACAAGCATAACTAGAACGGTCTAGTGGAAAAGTACGCATACCGATGTAATCGGGAGACTTTCTACTTTCAGACGCAACAGAAATTTTGCGGATTGGTCAATCCGTTCGCGAGATGTGGCAGTTTGGAGGTAAGAAACGGTTGAGAAACTCAAAATTATCACAGTTCTGATGCTCGAAACGAGTAACCAGAACGGCCTAGGGGAAAAGTACGCATACCGTTGTAATCGGGCGAGTTTCTACTTTCAGACGCAACAGAAATTTTGCGAATTGGTCAATCCGTTCGCGAGATATGGCAGTTTGGAGGTAAGCAACGCTTGAGAAACCCTAAATTTTCGCAGTTCTCATGCTCGAAGCGAATAACTACAACGGCCTAGGGGAAAAGTACGCATACCGTTGTAATCGCGCGAGTTTCTACTTTCAGATGCATCAGAAATTTTGCGGTTTGGTCAATCCGTTCGCGAGATATGGCAGTTTGGAAGTATGAAACACTTGAGAAACACAAAATTTTCGCAGTTCTGATGCTCGAAACGAATAACTAGAGCGGCCTAGGGGAAAAGTACGCATACCGTTTTAATCGGGCGAGCTTCTACTTTCAGATGCATCAGAAATTTTGCGGATTGGTCAATCCGTTCGCCAGATATGGCAGTTTGGAAGTAAGAAACGCTTGAGAAACTCAAAATTTTCGCAGTTCTGATGCTCGAAACGAATAACTAGAACGGCATAGGGGAAAAGTAGGCATACCGTTGTAATCGGGCGAGTTTGTACTCTCAGATGCAACAGAAATTTTGCGGATTGGTCAATCCGTTCGCGAGATATGGCAGTTTGGAGGTAAGAAACGCTTGAGAAACTCAAAATTTTCGCAGTTCTTATGCTCGACAAGCATAACTAGAACGGTCTAGGGGAAAAGTACGCATACCGTTGTAATCGGGCGAGATTCTACTTTCAGATGCAACAGAAATTTTGCGAATTGGTCAATCCGTTCGCGAGATATGGCAGTTTGGAGGTAAGCAACGCTTGAGAAACCCAAAATTTTCGCAGTTCTCATGCTCGAAGCGAATAACTACAACGGCCTAGGGGAAAAGTACGCATACCGTTGTAATCGCGCGAGTTTCTACTTTCAGATGCATCAGAAATTTTGCGGTTTGGTCAATCCGTTCCCGAGATATGGCAGTTTGGAAGTATGAAACACTTGAGAAACACAAAATTTTCGCAGTTCTGATGCTCGAAACGAATAACTAGAGCGGCCTAGGGGAAAAGAACGCATACCGTTGTAATCGGGCGAGTTTCTACTTTCAGATGCAACAGAAATTTTGCGGATTGGTCAATCCGTTCGCGAGATATGGCAGTTTGGAAGTAAGAAACGCTTGAGAAACACAAAATTTTCGCAGTTCTGATGCTCGAAACGAATAACTAGAACGGCCTAGGGGAAAAGTACGCATACCGTTGTAATCGGGCGAGTTTCTACTTTCAGATGCAACAGAAATTTTGCGGATTGGTCAATCCGTTCGCGAGATATGGCAGTTTGTAGGTAAGAAACGCTTGAGAAACTCAACATTTTCGCAGTTCTGATGCTCGAAACGAATAACTAGAACGGCCTAGGGGAAAAGTAGGCATACCGTTGTAATCGGGCGAGTTTGTACTCTCAGATGCAACAGAAATTTTGCGGATTGGTCAATCCGTTCGCGAGATATGGCAGTTTGGAGGTAAGAAACGCTTGAGAAACTCAAAATTTTCGCAGTTCTGATGCTCGAAACGAATAACTAGAACGGCCTAGGGGAAAAGTACGCATACCGTTGTAATCGGGCGAGTTTCTACTTTCAGATGCAACAGAAATTTTGCGGATTAGTCAATCCGTTCGCGAGATATGGCAGTTTGGAGGTAAGAAACGCTTGAGAAACTCAAAATTTTCGCAGTTCTGATGCTCGACAAGCATAACTAGAACGGTCTAGGGGAAAAGTACGCATACCGTTGTAATCGGGCGACTTTCTACTTTCAGATGCAACAGAAATTTTGCGGATTGGTCAATCCGTTCGCGAGATGTGGCAGTTTGGAGGTAAGAAACGGTTGAGAAACTCAAAATTATCTCAGTTCTGATGCTCGAAACGAGTAACCAGAACGGCCTAGGGGAAAAGTACGCATACCGTTGTAATCGGGCGAGTTTCTACTTTCAGATGCAACAGAAATTTTGCGAATTGGTCAATCCGTTCGCGAGATATGGCCGTTTGGAGGTAAGCAACGCTTGAGAAACCCAAAATTTTCGCAGTTCTCATGCTCGAAGCGAATAACTACAACGGCCTAGGGGAAAAGTACGCATACCGTTGTAATCGCGCGAGTTTCTACTTTCAGATGCATCAGAAATTTTGCGGTTTGGTCAATCCGTTCCCGAGATATGGCAGTTTGGAAGTATGAAACACTTGAGAAACACAAAATTTTCGCAGTTCTGATGCTCGAAACGAATAACTAGAGCGGCCTAGGGGAAAAGTACGCATACCGTTGTAATCGGGCGAGTTTCTACTTTCAGATGCAACAGAAATTTTGCGGATTGGTCAATCCGTTCGCGAGATATGGCAGTTTGGAAGTAAGAAACGCTTGAGAAACACAAAATTTTCGCAGTTCTGATGCTCGAAACGAATAACTAGAACGGCCTAGGGGAAAAGTACGCATACCGTTGTAATCGGGCGAGTTTCTACTTTCAGATGCAACAGAAATTTTGCGGATTGGTCAATCCGTTCGCGAGATATGGCAGTTTGTAGGTAAGAAACGCTTGAGAAACTCAACATTTTCGCAGTTCTGATGCTCGAAACGAATAACTAGAACGGCCTAGGGGAAAAGTAGGCATACCGTTGTAATCGGGCGAGTTTGTACTCTCAGATGCAACAGAAATTTTGCGGATTGGTCAATCCGTTCGCGAGATATGGCAGTTTGGAGGTAAGAAACGCTTGAGAAACTCAAAATTTTCGCAGTTCTGATGCTCGAAACGAATAACTAGAACGGCCTAGGGGAAAAGTACGCATACCGTTGTAATCGGGCGAGTTTCTACTTTCAGATGCAACAGAAATTTTGCGGATTAGTCAATCCGTTCGCGAGATATGGCAGTTTGGGGGTAAGAAACGCTTGAGAAACTCAAAATTTTCGCAGTTCTGATGCTCGACAAGCATAACTAGAACGGTCTAGGGGAAAAGTACGCATACCGTTGTAATCGGGCGAGTTTCTACTTCCAGGTGCAATAAAAATTTTGCGGATTGGTCAATCCGTTCGCGAGATATGGCAGTTTGGAGGTAAGAAACGCTTGAGAAACTCAAAATTTTCGCAGTTCTGATGCTCGAAACGAATAACTAGAACGGACTAGGGGAAAAGTACGCATACCGTTGTAATCGGGCGATTTTCTACTTTCAGATGCAACAGAAATTTTGCGGATTAGTCAATCCGTTCGTGAGATATGGCAGTTTGGAGGTAAGAAACGCTTGAGAAACTCAAAATTTTCGCAGTTCTGATGCTCGACAAGCATAACTAGAACGGTCTAGGGGAAAAGTACGCATACCGTTGTAATCGGGCGAGTTTCTACTTTCAGATGCAACAGAAATTTTGCGGATTGGTCAATCCGTTCGCGAGATATGGCAGTTTGTAGGTAAGAAACGCTTGAGAAACTCAACATTTTCGCAGTTCTGATGCTCGAAACGAATAACTAGAACGGCCTAGGGGAAAAGTAGGCATACCGTTGTAATCGGGCGAGTTTGTACTCTCAGATGCAACAGAAATTTTGCGGATTGGTCAATCCGTTCGCGAGATATGGCAGTTTGGAGGTAAGAAACGCTTGAGAAACTCAAAATTTTCGCAGTTCTGATGCTCGAAACGAATAACTAGAACGGCCTAGGGGAAAAGTACGCATACCGTTGTAATCGGGCGAGTTTCTACTTTCAGATGCAACAGAAATTTTGCGGATTAGTCAATCCGTTCGCGAGATATGGCAGTTTGGGGGTAAGAAACGCTTGAGAAACTCAAAATTTTCGCAGTTCTGATGCTCGACAAGCATAACTAGAACGGTCTAGGGGAAAAGTACGCATACCGTTGTAATCGGGCGAGTTTCTACTTCCAGGTGCAATAAAAATTTTGCGGATTGGTCAATCCGTTCGCGAGATATGGCAGTTTGGAGGTAAGAAACGCTTGAGAAACTCAAAATTTTCGCAGTTCTGATGCTCGAAACGAATAACTAGAACGGACTAGGGGAAAAGTACGCATACCGTTGTAATCGGGCGATTTTCTACTTTCAGATGCAACAGAAATTTTGCGGATTAGTCAATCCGTTCGCGAGATATGGCAGTTTGGAGGTAAGAAACGCTTGAGAAACTCAAAATTTTCGCAGTTCTGATGCTCGACAAGCATAACTAGAACGGTCTAGGGGAAAAGTACGCATACCGTTGTAATCGGGAGACTTTCTACTTTCAGATGCAACAGAAATTTTGCGGATTGGTCAATCCGTTCGCGAGATGTGGCAGTTTGGAGGTAAGAAACGGTTGAGAAACTCAAAATTATCACAGTTCTGATGCTCGAAACGAGTAACCAGAACGGCCTAGGGGAAAAGTACGCATACCGTTGTAATCGGGCGAGTTTCTACTTTCAGATGCAACAGAAATTTTGCGAATTGGTCAATCCGTTCGCGAGATATGGCAGTTTGGAGGTAAGCAACGCTTGAGAAACCCTAAATTTTCGCAGTTCTCATGCTCGAAGCGAATAACTACAACGGCCTAGGGGAGAAGTACGCATACCGTTGTAATCGCGCGAGTTTCTACTTTCAGATGCATCAGAAATTTTGCGGTTTGGTCAATCCGTTCGCGAGATATGGCAGTTTGGAAGTATGAAACACTTGAGAAACACAAAATTTTCGCAGTTCTGATGCTCGAAACGAATAACTAGAGCGGCCTAGGGGAAAAGTACGCATACCGTTGTAATCGGGAGACTTTCTACTTTCAGATGCAACAGAAATTTTGCGGATTGGTCAATCCGTTCGCGAGATGTGGCAGTTTGGAGGTAAGAAACGGTTGAGAAACTCAAAATTATCACAGTTCTGATGCTCGAAACGAGTAACCAGAACGGACTAGGGGAAAAGTACGCATACCGTTGTAATCGGGCGAGTTTCTACTTTCAGATGCAACAGAAATTTTGCGAATTGGTCAATCCGTTCGCGAGATATGGCAGTTTGGAGGTAAGCAACGCTTGAGAAACCCTAAATTTTCGCAGTTCTCATGCTCGAAGCGAATAACTACAACGGCCTAGGGGAAAAGTACGCATACCGTTGTAATCGCGCGAGTTTCTACTTTCAGATGCATCAGAAATTTTGCGGTTTGGTCAATCCGTTCGCGAGATATGGCAGTTTGGAAGTATGAAACACTTGAGAAACACAAAATTTTCGCAGTTCTGATGCTCGAAACGAATAACTAGAGCGGCCTAGGGGAAAAGTACGCATACCGTTGTAATCGGGCGAGTTTCTACTTTCAGATGCATCAGAAATTTTGCGGATTGGTCAATCCGTTCGCGAGATATGGCAGTTTGGAAGTAAGAAACGCTTGAGAAACTCAAAATTTTCGCAGTTCTGATGCTCGAAACGAATAACTAGAACGGCATAGGGGAAAAGTAGGCATACCGTTGTAATCGGGCGAGTTTGTACTCTCAGATGCAACAGAAATTTTGCGGATTGGTCAATCCGTTCGCGAGATATGGCAGTTTGCAGGTAAGAAACGCTTGAGAAACTCAAAATTTTCGCAGTTCTGATGCTCGACAAGCATAACTAGAACGGTCTAGGGGAAAAGTACGCATACCGTTGTAATCGGGCGACTTTCTACTTTCAGATGCAACAGAAATTTTGCGGATTGGTCAATCCGTTCGCGAGATGTGGCAGTTTGGAGGTAAGAAACGGTTGAGAAACTCAAAATTA